>NC_038241.2:542489-780877 GCF_000004515.6 Glycine max
CACCACAACTACCACCTCCACCATTTGTCATCATCGTTGCCTTCACTATCATTATCGTCGTCACTCCAATTGCTTCAAAAGATGTTAGAAATATTAGACTAAATTTTTTAACTTGTGATGTTACAAACTATAAAACGAAACATAGGTCATTAACAAAATGCGGAAACACAAAAATCAAAATGTACCTCCAGCCATTGCCATGAAAGAGTTGACTTGTTTTGAGTCTTTCAAGCTTTCACTCTTTCTCTGTAGATGATGTATCAGACAAAATTAGAAGAGGTGAGCTCAGGGACCAAATACATGTGCTATATATAGGTATTCTACCATCAAGAATGCATTTAGTAGTCATTACCACTCATTAGTGGTCATTACCACCCATTAGTAGCTATTCAATATTTGACTTCTCAATTCCAAAACTGATGAAGCATTTTATTTTCCAAAACGTATAGACCAAATTATTATATTTTCTCACTTGGTCCAAACGTGTTGACTCATTGATTAAAATAAGTCAATGCTCAATCTTTTTAAGAAATGAATATAAGAATCATAGTGATAGTTCCTCTTATAACGAGTAATATCATCCATGTATTACAATATGCTCAATTTCCCAAGCAGTATACTCCACGTGGTAATAAAACTTAATGAATAAACTCAATGTTTATTCTTGGTCCAAAACATAGTTTTTTCTCAAATAAATCAATGTGTACCTGAATATGAGAAAATATCATAATATAAAAGTTTTAACTCTAACTTGTATGTATACAATCATAAAGTGAAACCAAGTCTCATTCTTTCTACATGATCCTTAAATTTAAATGGTGGCATGCCCTTCGTTAAAGGATCAACGATCATCAACTCAGTGCTTATATGTTCAATGACCACTTTCTTGTCTTTTACTCTTTCTCTAATGGCTAAGTACTTGATGTTGATATGCTTACTTCGGCTTTCACTTTTGTTATTCTTAGCCATAAAGACAGCAGTTGAGTTATCGTAGAAAATTCTCAAAGGTATTGAAATAGTATCAACTATCTTCAACCCAAAAATGAAATTCTTAAGCCATACATCATGTGATGTAGCCTCAAAACAAGAGATAAACTCAGCTTCCATGGTAGAAGTAGCAGTTAAAGTCTGTTTAACACTCCTCCATGAAATAGCTCCACCAGCCATCATGAAAATGTACTCAGATATTGATTTGCGAGAATCAACACAACCAGCAAAGTCTGAGTCTGAATAACCAGTCACATCTAGATTATTTATCTGCCTATACTATATGACTACTATATGTGTGTGCATATTTATCTTTTAAGTGTATGTTTATATTTGCATAAAAATATTAAAAGTTAAAAGGACAGATTTATTTATCAAATATTTTATTTTAACTGTATATTTTTTTATTCAATTATATTAAATTATTTATAAATCTCTCACCCTTTTATTTGTTGAGCAGTTTTTCAGAAATTAAATGTTTAATATTTTTAATAAGATATTGTATAGTCTAACTAGTAAATAATTTTATATATTCAGTAAATAAATTTGTATAATTTATAAATCTATATAATTAAAAAATATTTAATAACTAAATTTATCTTCTTAACTTAATTTATTTTACAAAACGGATATGAACATACACTTGTAGAACTAAACGTAAAATTAACAAATGAAGTAATGGTATATATAAAATATAAATCTTTACTTTAATTTATAATAATATTTTTCGTTTTTTTATATTAGGGAAATATCCGATGTCGTCGACGTTATTAATTTTTTTATCTATATATTTTAATGTTATTATAAATTTTTATGTTAGTATATAGATATTTATCAAAGTTATATATAAATATTTGTGAATATTGATATGTATTCAAACGATTATAGATTTTCAAATATTTTATATTATTCTAATTATATACATATTTATTTTTAAATACATTTTCATTTGTATACAACTTAGATATATACACAATTTTAATAAGAGATGTTAGTAATGAAAAAATAAATTAGATTTTGTATTACATTTTAAATATTTAATAAATAAATTTATCATCTCAACCATTTATATTTTTTTGGTATAAATATAAATATATACTCAGGAGATTAAAAGTGCAATTAAAAATATAGTTATATATATGTATATAAGGATTTGTTATCGTGTATATTTTTATTTTTTATGAGTCCGTCAGTGAATTATATAAAAACAAATTTTTTAAATGATTTTGGTAGTATTAAAGAAAGAAAAGGTCAATGATTCAATTCTCATTTTTAAAATGCTTAAATACACTTTAAAGGTGACAAAATGTGCAAAATTATGTGAGTTTAGAGATGAAATATGAAACAAATTAAAACCCTTTTGAGGCATAATTTACTATTTTAGGAACTAAACCGATTGGTAATTTATAGTGGTTTTAGATGTTTAATCCAAGGAGAGCATTTTTAAAATTTTTTATTAACTTCTTATCTCTTTCAATATATTAGTTTTTGATTTTATTTATAAATTGAATTTTAATATTTTTTAAAAATAAATTATCAATAAAATTAAAAAAAACACCTTATATCACAATATAAAATTATTTAGGCTTAAATAACCTTTTGATCCTTATAAAAAAATGTTTCTTTTAATTATTTTAGTTCCTTAGAGTTTTTTGCTTTAGTCCTTTAAATACTTAAGCCTTTTGTTTTAGTCCTTATTATCGAGTAACAATATTAACAAATCATTAATAATGATATTCACAATCATTGATTTGTCACATCATTAAGAGTCATGTATAACTTTTGTAAAATTTATTTTTAAACTTTTGTCAATTAGTCTGATATCATCAACTATTTTGAATAAATAAATATTGAAAAAACAATTTACAAAAAAAATTATATGTGACTATTTTGCTAGACTCTTTAATAATGTGATAGGTCAATGAGCTACCACATGACTTTTTTTGCCAAATTAAGTAATTTTGTAAAATCATATACCAAATTGAATGGTTTTGAAATCTATTAACCAAAAATGAGTGATCTAGACTTTTCATATTAGTTGTAATTTAACTCATGTAAAAAATGTGACTTTTTGCGTTAATTTTAGGTATAATTAATGTAAAAAATTGACTTTCTATATCAATTATAGTTATAACTAATGCAAGAAGTTGCTTATCTACATAAGTCATAATTAAAGTTAATGTCAAAATCATCTATCTTTGGTAAATAATTTTTCGACACCACTTATTTTGGTAAAAAAGTCTGCCAACTTCGTTATTATATCACATTTAACTTGTTATTTGAAAGTAAAAACTAAAACAAAAAAAACTTTAAAAGACTAAAATCAAAATAAAAATCTTTAAAGAAATAAAATAAATTGAAAAATCTCAAGACAAAAGGTTATTTAACCCAATTTTTTTTTCTTAAATATAAAATATAATTCATATGTTTAAAAGTATTTATTTATATTTTTTAAATTATAATATAATTCGTATATTCAAAATCATTATAATTTTAATGATATAAATAATTATGTATCATGTACATTACATAGATTAAAATACTAGTGTATAGATACATAATTATAAATACATATGTGTGTGTATGTGTTAATTTGTTCCTTTATCTTATTTTTTGGTTTAATTTTGTCTTTTATCTTAATTTTTTATGTTGAATTTGGTAATTCAACCTATTTAAAATTCAAGTTGTTAATCATGTAAAAATAAACTTTTTTGGTTTAGTTTTTTCCCTTTCTCCTTCACTTTATTTTTAACTAAAAAAGTTTCTTTTTAAATTATTAACAACATCAATCTTAAATTAACCGAATGATCGAGTTGAACAAAAAAATAAGATAAATGATCAATTTTTTTTAAAAGATAAAAGGACTAAACTAAACAAAAAAAATAAGATAAGGATCAAATTAAACTTTTTAAGAGATAAATGACCAAACTGAAGAAAAATGAGATAAAAGACCAAATAAGTCGCTTGGCAAAACCTAAAATGACAATTATTTTAAAAAAAATTTCTTACATGATAATTATTATGGTGTGAAAGAAATACTAATAAACTTATAATAACTCACACACACTGTTTAATCAATTGAGGCAGATTTATGAGTAAATTACCAATTTTATCCTTGTAGTTTTCACTCGGTGACAATTTTGTCCCTGTACTATGAAAATAAACAATTTAGTTCACAAATGTGAAAATATACCAATAATTTAGTCTAGCCATTAACTTATCTCTGTTTTCGTTAACGTTGAGTACATATGTGACACATGAAGGTTGACGTGGCAAAGCAACGTGTGCAAGGAGGCGTTCCACATCAATCAACAATATTTTGAACTAAAATGTTAGTGAAACTTTTTTAAATGTTGATTTTTCTATTTTCAAACCTAATGACTATTTTGAGAAGTTTCTTCCTCATTTCGTGCTAATACGTTGTTAAATAATGACACTTTGGTCCCCCAATAGATATAACTTAATAACAAAATAGTTCAAGACACTTTCGTGAATTGAAAATATGTAAGCAACAATTGAGACAATAATATACTATTACTCAATATATTTGATGTTTATTTAGAATGTTGTTATTTGTTAATTTATATTAATTTCATTCATTCACTGTAGGAGAAAATTATTTGCTCTCAAAGTGCATTAGTCATTGAACCAATTGTAGTTGAAGTTTCACCACAAGTTGTAAATGTCCCAATATTTATACCAACAACACCTGCATTTAGACTACCTCCAATCTGCCCTACAACTCCTATGATCAGAGTTCCTTTTCTAAGTGGGCTATCTTCAAGAATGAACCAACCAAATTTCATGAATTACATTCTAACACTATATTTCTACTGTCCTGAACCTCCTTCTAAGTGATTCATAAAAATAACTTGGTATTTTAGATGGCTAGGCATGTTGTGATGAATAAGCTATTATTTCTTCTGATAACTATTTTTTAAGAACTAATTACTTTCTTAACTTGTTTTTTTGGAATTTGTGTTGTGACCATATTATGTTAGGCTTGTGGTTAGAATGACGGATGTCAATTCATAATTTGGTGTCTTTTTTTAGTTTTGTCATATTAGAAATTTTGTTACTATTTGGCTATGTTATGAACATAATCTTAAGTTTAATTATGAATACGCGTTTTTAATTCATGAAAGTGTCGTGGACCATTTTTTTCATTAAGTTATATCTGTTGGGACCAAATATCATTGCGTAATAATGTATTATCAAAAAATTAGGAAGAAGAAAACTTCTTCCAAAATAGTCATTCGGTTCAAAAATAGAAAAATCAAAATTTTTTAAAAAAATTTCATTGATATTTTAGTCCAAAATATAATTGTTTGATGTGGAATATCCCTTTGCACACGTAGATTTGTCATGTCAACATTCACATACCATGTATGCACTCAACGTTAACTAAAACAAAAATAAGTTAACAGTTGGACTAAATTGTTGATACATTTACATATTTATGGTCTAAATTGTTCATTTTCATAGTATACAAATGAAATTGTCACCGAATAAAAACTATAACCTTGTGTTTGGATGGAGGATTTGAAATTTTTTAGGAAATTCAAATAGAGAACATTTTAATTGCCTTGATTTAAATTCCTTTCATTTTGTAAACATTTTGTTTGGATGAAGCAATTCAATTTCTTGTATTTTAATTTCCTTGATTGGATAAAGTAATGTAGTTTCAATGAAATTCAAATTTTCATTTTTAAATATTTATTTAAAAATTAAAATTTCAATATTGAATAAAAATAAATATTAGTAATTTTTTAAATACTTAAATATTCAAAATAATTTTAATGCTAGAAAATATTTAATAATTAATTTTTTAATATTTAATAATTAAATAATCAAAATAATTTTAATGCTAAACAATTTTGAGTCTTACACAATATTCTTGAATTAACACAAAAAAAATTGGATTAAACAATATTACAAAATTAAATATGAATGATATGTAATTCCTTGTTCAATCTAATTCCTTATTAAAATTTCAATTATGTAGTCTTGCAATAATTTTTAAAAGCGCATTGGAAATAAACAATTATGTAATTTAAGGACAATCATTTCATACAAAATTCAAATATTAATATTAATTTCATTGTTCATAAGAGAAGAAAATACTCCAATACATATCAAGATCTAAAATCATAAATCATCCCCATTGATGTCACTTCAGTGATAATACTCAATCATTCATGAACTATTTTACAAATTAGAAGATCCAAAACAAATAACATAATCAAACAATTATGGAAGAATCAACTTTTTTTCTTGTTTTGTAAGAATGTAACTTCTCTATTCCTTGTTCACAATAACCTAACACAAAAGAAACAAAATAATATAAGTCACAACAGGAAGAAAAAATAACTTAGTATGACACATGATTCCATTTAATAAAAAATTAACTATAACCATCATAAATAAAATGTAGAGAAAAAGTTACTTACCCAACAATTTGTACACGATTTTCTATTAACTAAAACCATCATAAATAAAAGTTAACTAAGACCATCATAAATAAAATGTAGGAAGGACACTTAGTCCCTGCCAAAGTTTTCAAATCAAAATCTCCCATCTCCGTCATCATGAAGGGTAATTTGTACACAATTTTCTATTCACACAATACAATTGGGATGATACCAAATGTCACAAGTTATTAGAGTATCTTTATAGGATTCAATCCACAAACAACAAGTCAACCATCTCACTTATATTCTCAACCATTTCTCAATTTCATACTCGTTATAATCAAAGTGTGAATGGTAGTTTATCACAAATTAACTAAATTCCACACACACAAGGAAGCAATCCTATAAATAAGCATGCACACAGGACTTCAAGATTAATTAATGCACATAATCAAGCTAATTTTAGACACCTTAACTTACATGATACCAGTATAGAACCATTTAGGCATAGTATCTGTCATGGTATGTTCCAAACAATTGAGTTTCCTAAATTCTTGTACTATAGATATAGGTTATAAGCTATCTTTGTTGTCATTAGAATTTTATAATTTATTTAATGCAGAGAACTATATGTTCCAAAGTTATATCTATGAAGGCACAAGTTTACTCACATTAGAATTGAATACCATGTTGGCTATTACACTCATCACATGTGAAGGGGACAAGAGAATCATATTTAACCAAGCGTAAGGGCTTTAGATGGTCAAACAAGCGCCTAACCCTCAACATTATGCAGAAAAATTCTGCAACTTCACACCTTTGTCATGTTTTGGCATTATATTCATCAAATATTCTATAGACCTCTAAGAATTATGCAACCAATTGAATTAAGTTAAGACATAAATCTAGAGGACTAGGAAAGGTTTTATGCTAACTCTTTGTAGATCAATACCAGTTTCCATTTGCACAAGAGGAATCTCACACAAAAGATTTTATCATATTGCTTGGCAATGTTAAGGATTTTTAACTTTTTCTAAGCTTAGACGTAGTCAAGGACTTGGGCAAGTTGACATTAGGTACCCCTAAGGTGTAGGAAAAATAGGGAATGCAAATCTAATAAGTGGATTGCACATTATTCATCAACCCTAGAATCACTATGAGAGAGAATGAAGATTGAGAAACCTACAACCGCTTGAGAGAGAATGAGCACAACAGAAGCGTGAGATAGAATAGAAGTGTGAATGAAAGCGTGAGACAGAGAAGAGAGCTAGGGTGCGAGAGGACGCGAAGAACACAAGGTGTGTGAGAGAGAACAAAAAGGCCTACGGTGTGAGAGAAGAGAATTTGAAATTCTTGTTATTTAGGTGGAATTTTAATTCCTATAATTTTAGTCTATTAAAATTCTTTTAAAAAATGATATCATTTTAAATTCTTTAAAATCTCATATTCAAACAACTGAATTATGATAGAAGTATTTTAAATTTACTAAAAAAATGAATTATGACAATGACTGTAGGATAAAATTGGATATTGACTCTAAATTTCTTAATTAAGTTTCCCGCAGTTTAGTAAATTAAAACAAGTACGGACGGATGATGAATTCATCATATGCTTTTTGACCAAGATGATTTTGATCATTTAAAAAATAATTTTTTAATCATCTATTATAGCTAATTGAAAGGCATTTCTTAAATAAAAAAAACTACATATACCATTATAACTATATATTATTCATTAAACAATTTAAACTTATCTTCATTAGCAAGTCTTTATTCAAAAAATTAAAATAAAAAGAAAATACTGATCTTATGTACCATGATGATCTCTAATGAAGAATTGTGAGTGCTTTTCACAGGAGACAACTTCATACTAATATATAATATATAATAGTCAGCAAAAAAAAAAGCATAATCTTTATTTAATAAAAATTTATTAATTAAATAATTCAGATTTAACTCAATAATATAATCTATTATGTTAATAGTTAATTTCATTAATATAAAAATCGTTATAATAATAAATATGCAGCATACATTTAATATGATGTATTATTTACCCTTGCAATGTCTATATACATATTAATAGATTAAATTTATTGAAATCAAATATTAGTTTTAATCAAAAAATAATACCATTATTTAATATTATAAATTAAAATTCTATAAAATTATTCTTGTTATAATATGGAAGTGGGTATGTAACTGAATATAAATTAGTGAGCTGCAGTAAAAAAAAATAGTGAGCTTTTCCTTGTTTGATTCTATCTTGTAAGTTGTAACAATATGGAAGTGGATATGTTGCCTACATCACTTTTTCTTTTTCATTTTCGGTATATTTGATTTCCAACACGATCACATTCTTTTATATCGAACACACATTTTTTTTTTATTTGATGATTATTCAGACACATTCTAAATATACTATAAATAAAATTATGGGTCGGTTTATAATGTTCTTGTCATATTTATATATGACCATGAATCATTATTGTTTACTCAAATTATAAAATACTGCTCATTGAGGTCATGCTTGGAGTGGTCGGTCATTTTGTTTATTTATTGTATTAATGGATTTTGTGTTGGATTTTTCTATTCCAATAACGTGGGTTAATATTATAAGATAATTATATTAGTTATTTATCATTTGAATTTTATTTTATGTGATCAAATTAAGTGAACTTGGTAGATAATCAAATTCGATTATATGAATTTAAATGAACATATATCAGTGTTAGTCCATTAGGGAATAATAAAAATCCTATTAGGTTAACACATTATAAGAAAGTTGTGGTCCCTAATATACCGAACTATCACATATAATTTTTCTTCTCCCCATCTGAAGAGTTATGAAGGTCTTGTTAAGGAATCTGATAGAGGAAGAACCATAAAGTCACCGATTACGCTGTTAGTCGGTTATTTGTTCTATAACAGATCCTAAGAGGAATACATAACCACCACGAACACATTACGTTAGATTATCAAGAAGAGTTTTAGAAATACCTGAATCCATAATGATTGATCAAACTAACGTAGCGAAATATGAATTCGTAGATGATTTTTTATCTATGTACTCCTCTTAGGATTTGTTATGGAACGGATAACCGGCTAACAACGTAACCAGTAGCTTCATGGTTCTTCCTCAACTGGAACTATTCCTTAATATGACCTTCGTAACTCTTCAGATGGAAAGAAGAGAAATTATATGTGACGGCTCGGTATATTGGGGACCATAGCCTTCTTGTAGTGTATAGTGTGTTAACCTAATAGAGTTTCTATTATTCCCTAATGGTCCTTCATTTAAGTTCATATCATCTGATATGGTTGTTCAACGATTTCACTTAATTTGATAACATAAAATAAAACTCACTAATGATAAATAATTAATATAATTATCTTATAATATTAATCCACATTAATTATTGAAATAGAAAATTCCAACACTTTATATATATGCAAAATTTAGATTATGGTTGAATTTTTTTTTTAATTTATCATTCTCATATAATTGTAATATGTTTTTTTTTTTACTTGGAACATACTTGGAACATTATAACTTTTTCTATATTAATTATATACATAATTAATGTAAAAAAATATATTATATTTACATTGATTATATGCGGAATCAATATAAAAAATATTATATTTATATTGGTTATACGTTTAACAAATATAAAATATTATCATCGTAGGTTTGGATGTAATTAAATTTTGTTCCAGATAAAAAGTAATATTATAATTTAATAAACACTAAAAAATACAAATTTTTTACAAAGAGGAGATCCAAAGTTTATGAATTTAAAAGAAAAATATATTTTAGCCTTGGGTCGGTCAGAAATTAGTACAAGAACACGCGCACACACTGATAGCTTAATTTTATTATATAATGGCATAGGCCAGTCCTACATTAGAACAAAAACAAATATATTCAACATGAAATTAACGTATTACTTATGATATATGAACTTGGCGTTTATTCAATCATGAAGCAATGATTTTTTATTTTATTTTATAAATAGAGCTTAAATAAGTTTTAATCCTTGAGTTTTTTTTTGTATTTTAGTACTTTTTTTTGTTTTGAATCTTTATATTTCACAAAGCAATGTAATTTTCATCCTCCATCAGATATTAAAATTATATAAAGTTTATAATTTTTAAGGACAAAAAAAATAAAGTGTGTGTGTTTGTGTTCGTGTTCGTATGCGTATTGTATGTAATATGCTGCAGAGATTGAAATTATTACAAACAATTTTAAACCTTTTTTCTAGTAGAATTCTTCTGTGATGTATGTATATTTGATCTATCAAAGAACAAAAAATTCTACATAAAAATTATTAAACACATTACAAGATAAGATGTGATATTAATAGTTATTAATTAAAGTCACATTTTAATGAAATTTGATTCATAAATAATAAATAATTCTGTTGTGAAAGATATTCCTTTAATTACATTTTATATTTTTATTTTTTAAATTATATACCTTAATAGTAATGAAATGTGTGAATATCATATTTTTTTTTATCGGTAATGATCAAAGAAATATTAACAGATTTATAGTAACTTATCCATCTTTCACTTTCTATTATATCATATAATTTATTATATTTTATATTTCTCTCCTGATGTCAAATAGATTTGTGGTGTCCGGAAATTATTTTTGATACTTTGAAGGAGGTGTATAGTTACCTTCTTCCATTATCCAATGAGATTTGTGATATTTTAATTTTAAAATATCTTTTCTCCTTTCCTCTTTTGAAAAATGTATCAACACACACCACATGCTTTTGATCAGAACCATGTTTATATATTTTTTGGCCTTACGCAAATTTTGTAGGTGAGTCTTATCTATTTTCATTTTATTTTTCCACTTTTTCATGTAAAAATTGTTAATTAAAATTTAATATTCAAGCAATATTTTCACATTTCATTTAATAGTAATTTATTCTACTTTATCTTACAATATAAATGATCTCAAATTAAATCTAGAAAAAAATAATTTTGAGTATTTTTTTTACAATGACAACAATTGTAACTATTATTAATTATATTTTATAAATATTAGGTGCATATAAAAAGGATTAATTTTTTAATATACTTTAATTTTGAATAAGACATTAATTTTTCTGTTACTATTTCTTTTAATACCTTCAATTTAGAGAACAAAGTTAAGACCAATAATATCAAATTAATATTTATTAAAACTTAAATTCAATTCAAAATAAATATGATATTTGTTCAATTCACTTTCTTTTAGAATTTTCAATTATTATGATTCAAATAAAATAAAAAGTACTAAATAATTTTATATTTTACAATAAGAAAAATGTGTAATCTCACCCTCTCATTTTCATCAAAATATACGTCATATTATTTTTTTTTATGAAATTTAATCACTATATTCATTTTAATATGATTTTTTAATTTAAATTAAATGGAAACTAATTTTTCAGTAATTTTCAAATGAATTATAAACTTCTCAGATGATTTATAATATATCTGTGTATACATATATTAAAATTTTATAATTTTACTAACAAAATAATGATAAATAATATAATAAAATATATTACCTAATAATTTAAATTAATTATAAATATATATAAAATTAAGAGTTTGGTGGGAGCCTAAGGCAATGGCCTAATTGGCCTTACCATTGCCACGGGCACTACTTATGATGCATATACTTTTACGGCTTTAGAGGGCGAAGGGATATTAATTAGTTTGTAAGTTATAGTTTATCCAAGAAACAAATTAACATATACTCAGTTTTGAATATTCGTGCATGCATGCATGTTAATATGATTAACATAGTTAGGCACGTATAACCGAGTGTTATTACTAATGAAAATGCATTATTAAAATAACAAATCATCTTATAATTCTCCTCTATTTAAACCCTTCGACACTCATTATGCTTTCTATCTCTCTCTCTCTCTCTCTAACATGCACACAAAGTAATGGACAAAAAACCATGCAACTCATCATCTCATGATCCTGAAGTGAGAAAGGGACCATGGACCATGGAAGAAGACTTGATCTTGATAAACTATATTGCAAATCACGGTGAAGGTGTTTGGAACTCCTTAGCCAAAGCTTCTGGTAAATATACCCCAACTTTTTTTTAATTATATATTAACTATTGATTATTCTCCATCTCTTTTCATTAATTAATTTTCTCCCTTAATTATTTTTCCATCCATAAACCCTAGGGTGATATATATAGTCATTCATCATCTTCTTCTTTTTTCCTTCTATATATATATATATATATATATATATATATATATATACATATATAGGTCTCAAACGAACGGGAAAGAGTTGTCGACTCCGTTGGCTAAACTACCTTCGTCCTGATGTTAGAAGAGGAAACATTACACCCGAGGAACAGCTTTTGATCATAGAACTTCATGCAAAGTGGGGCAATAGGTGAATATATATATATAATCATAATTTTGACATGGTATATTATAATCATAATAGGGGAATAAAAAAACGAATATATTTTCTACTTTTTTATCTTAATTTTGGTAGGAGTAGTATGTTGTTTTTCTAAAAGAAAATTTAATCACCAACTTTCTCTTTACATTAGAAAGATCATAGAAGAAGGTCTTGGCTGTCTTCTAATTTATGTAGTGTTTGGTTTTGGAAGCATATATACCACTATAAGCCTAAGTATAGTACGGTCATGGAAGACTATTTGAGTGGGGAGAGAACTTTGTGGTTGGGAGAATTTTATCCAAGAAAAAGATTGCAGAACATGGGGGTTTGTAAAACTTATATGGTCATAAAAATATTCCTTATTTTCTATAAAATTTTTCGATCCGTCAAAATGATTGCTTGTGATTCTATCCATACGCGAGAAATTGGAGAGTTTTTCTTTTAAGGTACGTACATGTTATATGTTTGGAGCATATATTTAATTTTATATGCCCTGCCCCCCCATAAATATATAAATGGAAGGTGGGGAGATTTAGATCTTAAAGAACATAAGGAATCAAGAGGCTTCACTGTTAACTTTTATCCTCTTTTTCCTTTGCTAAAAATTTCTCCACGTGCTTCTTTTTGAAAAAAAATCACGACGAATTCATTAAATGCAAAGTGTTTCTTTATATATATATATATTATTTTTTTTTACTTTTGAACTTCGAATTATATTTGTACTTTTTTGCTCTGAAAGTTGGATGTTGGTTATGAGACTATGAGAGAAGAATGTTAATTTTAGCCTCGCTATATTTGATATTAAGACTGGAGTAATTAAGATATATATGGATATGAATAAAAATGGGGAACTAGGTCAAGTTATATTATGCAGTTTAAAAAAAATAAAAAGTATAACAACTTTTCTTTAAGAACAAGTATATGAATTATTAAATTCATATAAGAGAGTAAAACATACTAATATATTATACATTGATTATATCCCTTATTAATTATTTTAATAATCGAAGAAGCTCTTCAATTCCCTATAGTTTATTTTACAATTGGCTAGCTCTATATATAACGATTAAGAACCGACTAGTTTGGACTAGATCAGCTTCTATTATTATCTAGGATAAAAAAAAAACAGCTACATATTTAGGGCACTTGGCTTTTCTTGAAGAAAGATAAGTGAAGTAGCAATAAGTTTATGAGTGTCAAAATAGGAAAAATATTGATGGACACCAAATTCTAGTTAACACTAAATGAAGGAAAGAAAGAAAAGTGAAAAAATATAATATAGGTACAATAAGTTATATAATATAACAAAATAAATATAGACGGTATATGTTTGGCATATGAAAGGTGTCTGCTATATATAATGACTCGTCAAAATACAAGAAAAAAGGAAAATTATGAGGTGATATTTAGAAAAACGATTCCTTGAATTAGTATATTTGTATAAAACACGACAACAAATTGTTTTTACCCAGAGGAATTATATATAAATATGAGAGAATTGGAAACGTTTGAATATTGAATCACACTTTGTACCTGAGGGCTTGCATTGAGAAATTTGATTTGGTGACCTTGAAGCCACCGCTACATATATAGCAAAGGCATCATTCCAAAAAGACCTTCAGCATCTTATTACCATAGTCTTTTTATATGTGAGACTAGCATTCATCACTTTTATTCTCAGCCAAGGAACATGGTGATCTAAATCAGACACATGATACATGTTTAAAATTGGTGCTGTTACTTTCTGCTTATTTACCAATAAAATGTGACATGCGTCCATTGGCAACTTTAATTAATATCAACTTTAAGCTTTTATTTTAATTTTTTTGAATTAATGTTTTTCTTTTTATTATGAAATTCCCTTTTAGGCACAAACACGCACATTTAATTTAGTTACACACTCTCACCATCTTAATTTACTAGTTTTCATCATGCCATGATTATTAGAGGTTCTACAATTTTAATAAACTTAATTTCAGGTGGTCCAAAATTGCAAAGCATCTTCCAGGAAGAACTGACAATGAGATTAAGAACTTCTGGAGAACAAGGATCCAAAAGCACATTAAGCAAGCTGAGACTTCACAACAACATGGTAATTCAGAGAATAATGATCATCAAGCAAGCACTAGTACTAGCAAAGTGTCCACCATGGCACATCCAAATGAGACTTTCTCTCCACCCTCATACCAAGGAACTTTTGAGCCATTCCAACCTCAATTCCCTACAATCACTGATCAATCAAGTTGTTGTACCACCACCAACGACAACAACAACTATTGGAGCATCGAGGATATCTGGTCGTCTATGCAATTACTCAATGGAGATTAAACCTAGCTATATGCATGCCTATATAAATCATATATATGATGATATATAAACCTAAGCTCTTGTAGAGTGTGTTCAGGCTTAATAACATCATTAGGTCTGTTTATATGAGTAGTCTAAGTTTGGTGTTTGTAATGCATGATGTGAGTTAAGAATTAATTTAGTTATGGATTGAAATATATAGTAACTTATATACTACATGTGCATTCTCCTATTATCGTAAATAATATGGTTGTTGTACCATATATTATCAGTGACGGGCATGCTCGTATTTTAGTAAATCGGTATAAATAATTGCTTTGTCTCAAATATCTGTAGCTAGATTAGTTAATTAATTCAGAATTAGTGTGCTTTTCTGAAGCTAAACCTAATATAATGATTACCATGTCCTGACATAGTTTAAAACAAAGATTTATTCGTACCTTAAAAATGATTTGAACTTGTCTAACTAGGAGGAAAAAATTAGCAACAATAAACAAGTCACGAAGGTTATAATTATAAATATAAATAGTAGTTTCTAATGCTTAATATTGTAAGTTACTTTTGTCACATATATCAAGTTTTATCAACGTGCCCCCATCAATGATGTAATTTCCCTTGTAGATTACGTGAGGACGTGCACGTCATCATGAGCTAAATTAGTAATCTCAAGCTTTTTTCATTCATATAAATGGAAAGACAACCAGGCGAGTATGGACATGAACTTGCATTTCCATTTTGGAAAAAAGAAAAAAATTGGCCCTTACATTGCCTAACTTAAGCCACAAAATCACGACAAGTGTCCAGGAAATCGCAACCACTCGCTATTTTTGTAAAGACCTCATCTCTACTTTTCTCTATTACCCACTCTGGTGCATGACCATGCAACACATTGGACCCCGATGTGAACCTAATTCTTGACGATGAGTGCATATAGTTGAAAAGTTTTCACATGATTATCTTAAATTCACCGCATCTACTTGTTCAATAATACTATTCCGCAACAGCTTAATTCCTTCTTATCCTTGATCATTTAGGAGTATATCATCAATAGCAAATTTACACTATTAATTATCATCGTTGTTATTATATATATTTACATAATTACTCATTTATCCTGATTCTTCGAGGATAGGGATCTAATTTACTTGTCATGTTTTGAGCACAAGTTAGGAAAATGACAGCATTAAAGAATGGCATCCACAATGTAGCAAATTTTAATTTTATTAGCTATATATTCAGACAAAGGGATAAGAGATGGTGACTAGAAGTAGAGTCTATCTTATAAAGGAAACAAGGACAACTTACTTGTGAGCTTTAACTATGCGCCTATGATAATATCAGTGGGAGTTTACAACATTTATTTGTTCATTCTATTCATTCAGTCACATGTTTTACGTGCCTAAAACTTTTTTTTTTTCAAATCCAAGGGAAAACTAACATGTGATAGGTAAGGATCATTCACGTTGGGGGTCGGCCACTCAAATTAAAAAAGTGAATAATCGATTTAAGAAGAGACGAAAGTAATATTAATTGTTTTTTTTTTTTTTGTTGAATAGAAAACTTTTTACATTTAAAACACAAAAAGTGTCTCCTTAATACACAATAAAAAAAATTATATATGTAAGGGAAAAACATTTTTGGTATCTAAAAGTGTAAAATATTATCACATTTATCCCTAAAACTAAAAAAAAATTCAAAATAAGTCCCAACGAATATCAAATAATCCACAAACTTTTAGCTATTTGTAGTTGTTAGAGTCGCTACAAGCTTACCAGTGGTTCAAGTAACAAAGGGAAAGTAAAGTTTTTCGTTTTCATAGGGATTGTAATTTAAATAATAATAGTGCAACCAACTAATTACTTGTTGATTTAGGAATAATTAATTTTGAAAAATTTTCTTTTTTATTTGTCTGAAAGAAACAAGTAATTAAAATAATAGATAATTCAATTAATAAGAATAGTTAGGTGTTGAATCCCCTTTATTTCACCGGGATAATCTCGTTCTATTACATGAACAATGTAATACTATATTTTTCATAATGTATGATTAAGTAATTTTAATTAAATTTTAAGAGTAATTAAATTTAATTTAACTGTCTATAATTAATTAATTATGAGATAATGGTTTGTAGTGTTTATATATATATATATATATATATATATATATATATATATATATATATATATATATTTATGTTTATGCTTAAATCATATTTTGTTTGTTATTAGTTGGTTCTAGAGTGTTAAAACTTAAGTGAATGGACCTCAGAGATGGGATAAGGTGGGTGAGTTTAGGAAGTTGTGGGGTGCAAAGAGAGGAAATTGAAAAAGTCATAAACCCTCCAAAAATCCTTGCATGATGTGAACTAATCTCATAAACATATCTTCTTACTTACTTCATCTTCTCCAAGAGAGCTATCTCTTTGGAAGCTTAGATTCTTGATTTACCTTGTTTAAGATAAAACATTTCTTATCCATTTTGTTGTTTGAGGTGGTGTATAGTGGTAAGAATCCTCTTTCCCTCACATTTGATGTTACATTTTCATTTTCCTCAAAGAGCAATTATGAGAGTTCATGAGAAAACTTGTCTTGGGGTTCTTACTTAATGTTGTTGTTCGTTTTTGGTCATGGGAAAGCTTTTTTTGGGGTTCTTACTTAATGCTATTGTGTGTTTTCCTCATGGAGCACTCATGGGACCCAAAGTTTATCCTTTTCTCCTACTTAATTCGTCACAAAGCTCTCTTTTTGGTTTTATAGAGGTAAATAAAGCTTACATCTTTCTTGTTTTGGATACATTGTATTGATAGAAAATGTATTGTTGAAGTTTAAATTCGTTGCTGAATATTTTGGGTTTAAAGGAATGATTTTTTTTTTTTATGAAAGATGAAGTTTTGGTGTGAAAATCATGTTTTTTACAATTTAGAATTATTTTAATCGATTACACTATATGTGTAAGCTATTAAAACGGATTATCGAGATTGATTTTTGAGTCTAGGTTTGTTGTAATTGATTACATATATTTGTAATCAATTAAATTGAGCCTAGGGATTGATTTGTTGATCCGAGCTCTATCGTAAGTGATTACAATGGCCAAACCTCAGTTATAGAGTTCAAATTTGGAAAAATGATTTTCATGAAAGTTGTATTCTTGGATGTTATCTAACTAATGACTTTGGTCTCACTTAAAAAATATTGTGTACAACTCTAGAAATAATCAAATTAGTGAACAAGGGTCAAGTTGTTAGTAATAAGTAAAAGTTTCATATAGATTGTAATTTTAGACAAAGTATGCTTCCAAAATAGGTCATTGGGTAGGCATAGAAGTAGGATATAATATTCTTAGTTTTCAAATGAGACAATAATTAACTTGATTGAGTTAGTATATCTTTAGTTACCATGTTTATAAGCTATGAAAGTCATATACACATAATAGAAAATGAAGGAGATAGTAATCCAAAACTTATGAGATATTTTGATAACCTTAAACATGAAGTGGAAAGTTGCTATAATGATACAATGATGCATAATTATATGATTTGCTTGGTTTATGATCTTATTATTGAGAATATTATATTGATGATGAGATAATTATGTTAATTGATGAATGTCTTGAATTGCATTTGTTGATTTTTTATGATGACATGAGATGTGGTTAAGATGATGTTTTATGATTAGAGTTGACTTTATGTTAAAATCATAACATTCACATTTATATGAGTTTTTGGTGAGTTGTTTGCAAGAATTCAAGGTGTTAGATTATCTTGTTATGCTTATTGAACTATAAGTGGGTTCATGAGTGTGATGAGCATATGAATGGTGATCCTATGATATGATAACCTCTTATGGTGTTGAGATTGACAAATGAATTTGTGATGACATATAATTGTTGTGGATGATAATCTTGCCTTGTAACCATCAATATGTGTTGGAAGGGTTAGCTATGATCTTTGGCAAAGTTTTTGTTGAAAAAAAAATGATATACTTGCGAGGATGAGTTCAATGCCAAAACTCCGCCTCTCTAAAGCGACTTGAGGGTCTTGCCTAGTGGGCTATCTTCCTGAGATATCACCCTTAGTTTTTGACTTTGAACGACATGTCAAGGTATTGAGAATTACTTTCCAAAAGGTTTAGTGATTTTTCAGTGTATATGGGATGAGTTATTATTTATGGTGAAACTTAGATCCTTAATACCAATCATGAGTAAGTACGTAAGTTGAGGGTGCTAAGAAGGTCATCAACCTAGTGTTGAAGGTTGTCGATAGTGACTAACAGTGAAAGATCTATATAATGGATTAGTGGGCAAAATCCTAGATATGTTAAGGTCTTTGCAAGCCTTGTCGAGGTAAGCCACTATCTACACTCATTCATTTTCGATAAAATCACAATAGGGTTATTTGAGTTTTCCCGAATGCTCATCATCATCTTCAATTTCCCAACTCAAGTCTTTTGTAGTATTGTGCAGCAATGATGCCCATTCACAAATCAAAGTTGGCTGGACTACCTGTCCAAGTTCTTTTCATTAATTTTACTAAGATCGTCAATTTCATCCCACTCAAGATCATCTTCTCAATCCCTGATTGCTTAATTTGCAACCAATGAATTGAAGCTCTTTTTAGTGATGGGATTCTTTCTGTTTTCAGTTATTGGAATTGAAATCAAGAATGGTGTTGTAACAGTAGTTGCCATTGGAATCTTGGTAACGGTTAAGAGGAAGGGCAGGCAGCGTTTCACTAACTCCTAGAATTTTAAAGGAAGTGTATTTGTTTTTTGATAATGAAAGGTAGTGTATTTTTTTATTCATAAAGGGTAGTGTATTCGTAACAAGAGTGTAAAATCATTTGTGAAAATCAATTTTAGGTTATTTTTGGAAAATAAATTCAAAAGGGAAGTGTCTAAACAAAGAGAAAGAGTGAATATAACAACTAAAAAAAAAATAGGGATAAAAATAAAGTGTCGGTAAACCACTTACAACCTTTTTGGTTAAGCAGCGAGTCTTTAAAAAAATTATTCTATTTTCATGTGAAGTTGAAGTTACAAAATGTTGCTTCAAGGTTTTCGTGTAAAATAAGTATGTTTAGTTGACTTATTGTCAAATTAAACATGCAATTAATGGGTGATATATGATGAATCACTTTAAATGATATATTATAATAAATCATTTAAAGTGTTAAATGTAATTTTATATTGATTATATGGTCCCAAAAACTTTTCCTTTTTAATAATGGGTGATTTTTCTTCTCTCTTTTTTCTCGACTGTTATGATTCAAATTTGAATATGTGCAGCAGTCCTCATCCTCTACCTTGTCTGTGCATCTCAAATTTCAATTTGCATTTGCACATTATCCAAGTCTATTATTGGGATTAGAATTGGAATATGTGATCTATTTTTGTGTACCAAATCATATCATTCTTTGTTTAGTGTAAGTTCATCTTTTCAAAATTTCAATCGCAATTTAAAATTAAGTAGTATGGGCTTAATGTCCAAATAATTGGACAAGCAAATGTAATTGCACTGCATCAGATTTGCAGAAAAACAAATTGCAACCAAAAGAATAGGAGAATTGAACATCTTAACTAACTCAAGAACAACTCTAAATTAATCAAACTTCTAAATTATCTGTCAGTTGACAAAGCTATAACTTAAAGCAATATGTGTAGAAACTAGTTATAAACTTGTAATTCTACCTCAGTTATATTTTCAATGTAATTGTTACTCATCTTATTCATAAACAGCCTGTGCTTTCATCGTTTGATATTAATTAACTACAATGCAAAGGTTCTTAAAATTTTGTTTTGAAACTTTTATAATGATATATGGCATATGCTGATAAAAACTTTTGAAATTTTATTTTGAAAATTTCGTTAGAATTTTCGTCACACCTTTCCCACTTCAAAACTTATTATATAGTTACACTAGTCATTTGTCTAGAATGTTTATAAAAAATTTGAACTACCAGAATGTGGCTTCTCATATATTATTTGGAAGCAAAAACTCCATATTTGATATATAGGATTCATGTCAGCAAACTTTATCTATATACCTTCTTATTTGGAAATGATTCATCGCTGGTCATATATTAACATACTTCTTGCATCATATTGTATCTGATCCATGCACGGAAAAAAAGTACCAGGTTAGTAGTCAATCCAAATTAAATTACATCTGCTTTCAAAAAATAATAATTAAATTACCTCTTCCTATTGTTTCTAATATTTTTCCTGCTATAAGAAGTAGTAACATTTTCTTTAAGATTAATTTGCATTAACCTTCGAATTTGTTTCTCTACCATCCAAATACAAAAGGTAAACCATGCAGTTTGCAATTGGACAGCTTAAATTCCCTCAATAATCCTTTTCTAATTAAAAACTGAAATAGTGTATAAAATTTTAAAAACTATTGGATATAGTATTATATATTATAAAATCAACATTACTACGATCAGGGCATTTGGTCTAGTGGTATGATTCTCGCTTTGGGTGCGAGAGGTCCCGAGTTCGATTCTCGGAATGCCCCTGTTTTTTTTTTTTTTCATTTGTCATTAATATTTCATTCATGTTTTCCTTTTTTGTTGCAATTTGTTGGTTACTCTTGTAGTAGTACTTCCCGGAGCATTTATTTTATGATTGAATTTCAGTGCTGAATTGAATTTTATTTATTTGCTGTATTCTCGAGTCATGAATATCAACAAGTTCATTACTCTTGATTTTGTTGACCACTTATTTACATGATAATAATAATAAATTAAAGAGCTTTTACACTAAGTTTGGTTTATAAGGAAAGTAGAAAAATAAAAGTGGAAGGAAAGAAAAATATACATTAACTCAAATCTTTTATATATTAAAATTAAATTATACTCCAGTACATTTTAGTTTTTTATTTATTAAAATATCAAACCTTTTGTTCATCAGTATATTTTAATTTTCAAAAAAAATTAATGAAAGAACTTTCACCCTAAGTTTGGTTCACAAAGCGAAGTGGAAAAATAAAAATGAAAGGAAACAAAAATAAATATTAGAATATTTTTTTAGTTGTTTGATAGAAGAGAGAGTGAAAGGAAAGTATGAATGACTTTAAATTCATTTTTTAGTTGTTGATTTTTACAATAATTACTTTAAAAGTCATACAAATATTGTCATGTGACTGAATGATAATATAAAACTATTTTCTAATGATAATGCATGGTCATTAAACTCTATTTGTAAAGTAAAAAATAATCTTAAACAAAAGTGGTATATAATAAAAAAAAATATAGGATAAAATATGTTTTTCGTCCCTATAAATATTGAAAAGTTCGAAAAGCATCCCTGCAAAAATATTGACATGTTTTTCGTCCTCATAAAATTGAAATGTGTTATTTTTTGGCTCGAAACTAGGCTTAGATGAATCTAAACTTATGTGGCCTTTTTTAAAAATTAAATAATAAAATGCAATTTCTAGGAGTTAAAAATTGTAAAAAAAAATTGTAATAAAAAGAAATAAAATCACAATTTGTGGTGGTTTTAAAACCCATAACAACCACCACTTGCACCACTTCCTCCACCATGCGATCAACTACCACCCTACCCATCTTGTCTGTGTCACGCCGCCACCTGCCAACCTCCTCCATCGCGCGCCACTATCACGGGTAGTGGTGGTTGGTCACAAATGGTGAGGGGGTGATGTTTGGGTGGGAGTTGGTGACATAGCTCCATATGTCCAATTTTAAGTGAACACATATCACACACTTAGGCTTAGATTCGTCCAAGCCTAACTTTGATTAAAAAAATAATACATTTCAATTTTATGAGAACGAAAAACATATAAATTTTTTTACAAAGAAGGATTCTAAACTTTTCGATATTTATGGAGAATTTCAACTTTTATCTTCTAGTTTTTGATAAAGTTGGGGGCAATCCTAACGTTCATTATAGAACAATTTTGTTGATTGTTTTCATTTGTGTGGGTTCGACGATTTAGGTTATAAGGGTCTCTTTTTTACTTAAGAGGGGTAGGGTGTGAAGGAGAGGTTGGATAAGGTCATTTGTGACTCTTCCTTGAGGTTACAGTTCCTAAATGCCCTTGTTTTGCACTTATCAGCCTTGAAGTCTGACCAAGCCTATTTATTCTTCTACGGTTTTGGTGTCCCCTCACTAGTTAATGTAGAAGCCTTTTTGTTTCCTAGCTTCTTGTATGCCAGACCCTATGTTGTCTCCTTGGCAAACGCTCGAAGTTGTGAGATGGTGTTGTGGTGATTTAAGGAACGTGTTGGGAGCTCTACTTGTTAGAACTTCTCTTGATGTAATCTTAATGGAATTTTCTCTTCTTGACATTAATATGGTTATTACCCGCATCTACTAGTATATTCTAACCAAGATCCATTGAGTGAAAGAATCTAAACCACTTAATATCGCTCTCAATCCCTTGACGATTGATTACTAAATGATTTGCATTAAAAGCAAAGATGCATGAACAGGCTAAAAGAAACCATTATATCCCTAGATATGACTCACTTTAGATATTCTTCCCAAGTTCTTAGCATACTAACATTTCTCAATATTTATATCCTAAAATAGTACATAAAGATGGATGATCAAACCATAAGTATGTAAATAAGCACTGTGATGAATAATAATAACAACATTATATTAGAAGATAATTTAGAATCATTACATCACAAAGAGTTTGGGTTGCAGAATTCCCAACAACAAGTAATTTTTAGTCTCTTATTATCATGAAAGACTTACAAAAATAAAGGTAGGATGAAAGGGAATAAAAATGGTTTGAAATGGATCGGATCTAGAAACAAATTTTCCTTGCACCAGCTGCTTGCTTTTCTCTCATTTTGTTCATTTGCTTCTCTTGGTTTCCTTTGTGGCTAAGGAAACAAAATATGTTTCATTTCCTTTTATATGCTTTACCAACCAATTGGCCAATCAGACTTGTGCGCTTAGCACGACTCTTGCGCTGAGCGCACATGTCCAGTTGGATCAAATGCTTAGTACGCTTACTTATGACAACTATCTTTCAATGTAGCTCCTTGCGCTAAGCGGCTAGCTTCGACTGAGCGGGTCTGACTTGTTAAGCCCGACACTTCTAATCATTCATCTTCTTCCATGTCTATGCTACAACTCAACTCTACATAAAATACAACAAAAATTACTCTAAAATCATTAACTTTAGTATCTTCTAAACAAAAACTCAGAAGAAGCTAAGTCCTATTGTTTTAACACAAAATAAGCAATAAAAGTTAAGAAAATGAGATAATTATTATGTGATTTTAATATACAAATAACGTATGCATAGCACCTTTCTTCATGCTTAGTTTTGGTCCACACCAGTTTTCATCAGTGGATTAAGCTAAATGATAGGCATAGTGAGCCAATGGGGAAGGGTACTGCTTGGTTCTCTGTGTTTGCTAATGCTATTTTTATAGTATTTGGATAGCAATAAGTCAATCTTTCTTTCAAAATGTGTGTTCAATCCTTATAAGGTTGTGCAGAGGATCACCAACGACATCTTCATCTTTTGAAAGACTCTACTATGCTCAACGAATAAGAGGTTGGAGCCTCAATACCATTCCTTGCATATTTCTTGAGAGCATCCTCCCCCATTGTGGGTGAAGTGCAATGTTGATGGCTCAGTAAGACAACTTCCTGTGTTGGGATCTTCCGTGATCATTGTGGCAATTGGATTTTTGGTTTCACCAGGAACTTTGGAATGACCAATGTGTTGTGCTTTGAGCTATGGGGGATCTCCTCTGTCTTGAAGCTTACTTGGCAGAATGGGTTCCGGAACCTCATTTTGGAATTTGATTCTTTGGTGGTTGTTAATTTGATTTTATCAGATGCTAATGCTAGTCATCTTTACTGATCCTTTATTGAGGAGATAAGGAAATGGTTGGCTAGAGATTAGGAAGTTTTTCTCCATCATTTTGTCAATAAAGGATTACAATTGAAAATTACTCACACATTATTGAAGAGATATGGTTTTCCCCGCTGGCAATGAAATGCCTGAGAAGAATATAAAGCAGATATTAAGATGAGAAGTAATTTAACAATCCGTTAGAACAATTGTAGTAATTTACTGGTAGAAACCAAGCAAAAACCTACAAGACAGAGATAATGCATTCAATTTGAAGCAAAATATTAAGTTACTTTGTAGTCTGCTTTATAATGGGTGGTAGCAAGGGCAATTCAAATAAGTTCTCTGATGTTTGTGTTTGTTCTGAAAGGTGTTATGTGCATGGACCCAGCATTGAAGTTATCTAAGAAGTTATGATATATTTGGGTATCTTAAGCAAGCTTTCGGTGAACTATGATGTTTGCATATGGAAATCAGCACTAGAATTTCTCTGGTTGAATTAGGAATTCAATAGTAGAATTACTGTTGCAGTTTAATGGAACTTGCAGTTTCTAATATATTTCAGTATCTTAAATCTTCAAATTTTGGTTGAATTAGGAAATAAGCAGTAGAATGTCTCTGTATGAAAGGATATGCAATTTTGTTGTAAAAATGAGAGTGACTACTCCACGAAAAATGACTATGCAGATTTAATTTTATTTCCCACAAACAGTTTGATGTACTTGAACACATGTAATATTGGACAAGATAAGTTAAGACTTTTTTATAAATTAAGAAAAATAATGACTCCAAAATAATGATATTTATTACGAATAAGTTTTATAACAATATTGTTACACTTAGTTTTTATAATAAAAAATACTACCTACATTTTTTTTGTACATAATGGATAACATTGTTTTATACATATATATAAATGTATTAGTAAGCATTTCAAAATTATAGTATTTATTAAGGAATAAAATTAGAATAAAAGTTTTAATATTTATTTATAATTGAAAAGTCCATCATTGTAATTTTTTAAATACTAAAAGATTATTAATTGAAATGGAAATAGTTTTTGTATTTTACTTTTATTGTATACACATTTTAAACATAAAATTTATTTTAATGAAATCAATTTATAGTGTCTCCTTTTGCATGACTTTGGTCAAGGCCGTGCCTATATATTTCTAGGCCTTAGGCATAGGTGACTTTTATCTATTTTCATTTTATTCTTCCACTTTTTTGTGTAAAATTTGTTAATTAAAATTTAATATTCAAGCAATATTTTCATATTTTATTCAATAGTATTTTTTAGTCAGTATTTTTTTTAATATCTTGAATATATGGAGAAATTAAGACCAATAATATCAAATTAATATTCACTAAAAGTTAAATTTAGTTTGAGATAGTTACAAATAGTTGAAGATAACTAGCCAATTTTGATATCATGGCTTTATTACTGTGTAGTTTTAGTTTATAATAATAAAATTATTATTTCTAGATCTTTATAATATTAGTGCAACATATCTATTTTCTTAGTTAATAATTACTTTTTTTCATTATAGAATTTTACTTATCCTGTTCTAAGATATTTATGAAAATTCCTGTTTTCATTGGAAATGTTGGAAATTGTTTATATTCAAATTTTTAAATACTCAAATTACATGAATTTTAAAATAACATTAAAGCAATGCAAAATTTACTAAAAAGAAAAACAACATATAATTTGATATAATAAGAAGAAATGCAGAAAAACTATTACAATCCATTGTTATAATTTTTTAAAACCAAAATAATGATGATTGTCAATAATATGAAATAAAATTAATTTATTGTATAATTTTTAGAGACACCCTCTTGATGAATTATCAGCACAAAATTACTATTGACAATCACCATTGTCATAATATGTATTTATTTTTTTACATTTATTTTTAATTTAACTTAATGATTTATTTTACTTTATGTTTTGAATTTATCAATTTCACTAAAACTAGACTTGTTTGTGGTTGCACATTTAATTTGTGTGAGAGGACAAAGATGGCGTGAAAGAAAAGCGTGTAGTGTTGATCATGTACTTGTTTGTCCTCGTCTATCTATCTGAACACAACACAACATTAAGAAGAAATGCAAAATATAGTTGTTGGAGACAAAGACAAACTCATCCCTCACTCCATTTTTTTGGGTAGAGTCTTCAGTCTTGTGCTGCAATAATGAAATTCAACAGTACCAATAGAGGAAAAAAAAATTGAAAATGAACTTCAACCTGTCACCATCTCAAGAATCCTCGATATTTTCAAACACACTCCATAACTAGAAAATTTTTCCCTCTCCACTATCTCACTCTTATTAATGTCAGTATAACTTCATTATTCTTTTTGAATAATAATCTCTTTAATTTTAGTGCTACTAAAATGTCAATATTTTATTTATTTATAATCTGTAATATAATAACCCCAGAATCACATTCTTCTTCTCAGGTCAATATTGGGTTTTAACTTTTAAGGTTTCGTTCTGGTTGAGGGCACAACAACTACACTGCCTTTTCATTCTTCAGGTATTCTCTTCTTCTTCTTCTTTTTATTTATTTTTGATTTATCCCTTCTTCTGGTCGTATAAAAAATTACTATACTATACCCTTTTTCTTGTTTGTCTTTTTCTTTTTTATTTTGTTGAACATTTCTTTATTTTCCATTAGAGGGTGGTGTTCTTGCTTTTAAATCCCCATTTTTGGAGTTATGTTTACTCTTTCGTTTCATGCAACCTAATCCGTAGAAATGTGAGAATGTAGAAATGTGAATATGTGATGAATGTGTTTGTGTGTCTGTGTGTGTGTTTTTATTTTTTATGTGTTTTAGTTTTTTGTTCTCTGAATAGGTTGTTTTGTCGAGAAAATTTTGATCTTTTTCAATGGGCACGGATGAAAGTGACAGCATGGTTCTAGGTTCAGAGCAGGAGAAGGAGGTTAGGGAAGTTCTTGGGGGTTTGAGGAGTGAGGAGGGTAGTTGTGGGGTTACTGTGAATGGGGATGGGTTTTCTAGCATTGAAAGCGAAGGGTTGTGTTGTGATGGGGTCGTTGACTTTGTCGTCGAGAATAGTAGTGTCTTGGAGACCAAGGTTTCAGTTCTGAGTGAAAACGATTGTCAAGTTTTGGCTGATTCTGAGGTGAATGGGGTGCCGTCTTGGTTAGGAATGCAAGAAAGTGATATGGATGCGGTGTTTTCCGGTGATGGTGCTGAGAAGTTGGACTTTGGTTATGGTTCTGAGAAGCTGGACTATATGTTTGCTTCTGAGAGTACAGTTCCTGAGGCTGCTGTTTTGAGTGTGAACCGTTCGGTAGAGGTTGGTGGAGAAGATGGAAGAGGAGGGAAGAGTGAAGAGACAGGAACATTTGAAGATTGTGATGGGGGCATTGTCGCTGTTGGTTCTGAGAGTAGAGTGGCAGAGGCTTCTGTTTCGAGTGTTGAAGGTTTGGTAGGGGTTAGCACAGAAGACAGAAGAGGAGGGATGAAGGAAGAGGAAGGAATAGATGAAAATTGTGATGAGGATGCCGTCGCTACTGCTTCGGAGAGTAGAGCAGCTGAAGCTGCTGTCTTGAGTGTGGATAATTTGGTACGAGTTGTTGGGGAAGATGGATCAGTTGAGGGGATAAATGAAGAGGATGGAAAAGATGTAGATTGTGATGGGAACATTGTGGCTGTTGCTTCTGAGAGTAGAGAAGCAGAAGCTTCTATTTTGAGTGTGGATAGTTTGATAGGGATTGGTGGGGAAGTCGTAAGAGATGGGGGCGAAAGTGAAGAGGTAGAAAAAGATGAAGATTGTAATGGGAACATTCTGACTCTTGAATCCGAGAGTAGAGTTGCAGAAGCTGCTGATTTGATTGTGGACAGTTCAGTAGGTCTTGGTGGGGAAGATAAAACAGAGAGGGGTGAAAGTGAAGAGGAAGAAAAAGATGAAGATTGTGGTGGGAACATTGTGACTATAGAGGTTCCAGTTGCAGAGACAAGTGAGAACATGGATGTAGATGTGGAGGACTTGAGTGTTGAAGGTTATGGTTTTGTTGTTGGTGATTTTGTTTGGGGTCAAGTTGAGAGTCATCCTTCGTGGCCTGGCCGGATTTATGATCCATCTGATGAATCTTACTTTGCATTGAGGCTGAAACAAAAGAACAGACTTCTGGTTGCCTACTTTGGGAATGGAACCTTTGCATGGTGTCAACCGTCACAATTAAAGCCTTTTGGGGATAACTTTGATGATATGGTTAAACAGAATAGCTCCATCGATTTTGCCAGTGCTGTGCAAGAAGCTGTAAATGAGTTTGGAAGGCTTCTGCATTTGAAGTTGAGTCATCCATTTGTTGCTAAGAAAACTGGTCCTGAGTCCAGTCTCCCTTTGGCGAAAAACTCTGGCATCAAGGAAGGAGTTCTTGTACCTGAAAATGCCATAGAGAGACTTGATTTTCTAATTGAACCAGCAGAATTACTTTCTTATGTGAAACAAATTTCGCAAATTATTGAGTTTGGAAGTATTCTGGAGCTTGAGATATTAAAGGCTCAGCTTTCTGCATATTATCTGTCAAAAGGGGGTTATAAATTAGCTGATTATATGGATCCCCAGCCGATTCCTGGAGTTGAAGATAGTGTCATGGATGAAACAGTTGCTGGAGATGATGGTAAAAGTACTGTGGAAGCACCAACCCAAGGGCCATTTGATGAACTGGGTCATTCTCCAGGGCTTTCAGGGAGCATATCGAACCCTGTTAGAAAGCAGAAAAGCATTGCCGAAATTATGGGGGAGGACAAAGATGTTCATACAGCAAATAGGGAGCTGGATGCAACTGTTGAAATGGTGAATGCAATTGGGTCAAATGTTGGAAAGAAGAGAAAAGGTAGTGAGGATGGAATGGCATCTAAACCTGTTCAAAAGAAAATGGAGTTGCTTCTAGATGCTGATGGAGATGTGTCATGTGCTAAAAATGATGGCAATGGTGATGAGGGAAACAGCGACGTTGGCTCATTGCTGCAGTCAAAAGAGAAGAAAGAAGCTTTTGATGAAGGGAAGAGCGAAGAACGAAATGAGAAGGGTAATTTGTCAAGAGAAAGGAAGAGAAGCAAGTACTTGTCCCCTCCTTTCACTATTCCAACCAGGGGGCAAAGGGAGGTATACTTAGAACCGGAATCTCTTAAAGTATCCAGAAAAGCTAAAGTATCACAGCGAAGGGCAGGGGATGCTGGCCTGAGTTCTCTTCCAGTTTACAAGGGGAGGTTTTTTGATGGCTCAAGTTATCAAACACGAGAAGATGATGGGAAAAATATTGTGGATCCAAACAAAATCCAGGCTCCTGTGGCGGAAGTTCTGTCTCAAGTCCTCAATGCAGCTATTAGTCCACTAATTCGTAGGGAAGGCACTTCTCTTGACCAATTTGTTGACTTTACTTATGCCTTCAGAAGTTCCTTATATTGCCAAGGATCGTTGCACGAAGTATACGAGAAAAATCAACCTGGAAGGAAGAGAAAGAAGCCGGAATCTGAAGAAGATGAAATGTTGAAAGGTTTAAATCTGTCTGCTGATGAACATATATCATCACTGAAGCAAAATTCTGGGCAAAAGAAGAGAAGAAAGGAAACTGCTTCAGGCAAGAAGGGGACTGATAAAAATGCTGCAGGTGCTGTTCTTTTTGTTTCATTTTGGCCAGGATCCTCTATGCCTTCAAGATCTGATCTTGTCTCCGTGTATAGCAAGTTTGGAGCTCTGAATGAAGCAGAAACCGACATGTTCTGCACTAACTACACAGCTAGAGTGTCCTTCCTTAGAACTTCTGATGCTGAGAAGGCATATAACCATTCCCAAAACAATAACCCTTTTGGATCTCCTACTGATGTCACTTTTCAGCTTCAGTATTCCTCTGATGGATCCAAGTCTGGACAACAGGGTGAAAGATCAAAGAACAAGTCTTTGCCAGCAGCTACAGCACCTGTTGCATTCTCACAGGGTACTGAAGCATCCAAATTGATCTTCATACAGCAGAAGCTTCAAGGTATGACTTTGATGCTAGAAGCATCGGGTGGCAAATCTCCTGATATGATGGCAAAGGTAGAGAGCGAGATGAAGGCTCTTTTGGAGGATGTTAACAAAATGGTTGAAGCTTCTTTGTTTTAGATAAGACATGGGAGACTAGTCATTATGCAGCAATGATTAGGGTAGAATTTAGTGATAATATGCCCCTTTTGTGGTTCTGTCGTTATCTGGGGCTCTTTTTGTTTGACCTCTTGGCCTAGCTTTATAAAGGTAGTTGTTATATTTTGAATGGGGGTCATGATATTAGGTACTTGTCCAGATATTTTATCCGTTGAATGCATAGTTTTATAGATATAAACATCTTTAGACTATTCTGTCTCTCATGGTAGTAACTAGTAATATGCAAACAGCTTTTAATGATAAAAGATATATTATTCTGTTCCATTCTGTTTGATTTTGTTTTAAATACTAAGTTTTATCTGTTTTGGGATGATAGGAACTCCTGTTTCTTGTGATGATATTGATTGCGTTCATAAGGAGACCGTGCATGTGACATAATTATTTTAGTTGTATTTAGTTTTAATAATGAGACAAGGATAAAATAAAACAAATAAAATATAAAATTGTCTTTGTAAAATGCCTATATCGTGTAGGTAAACGTTGGAAAATCCCGCAATCCATGGTAACAAATATCTACAGTTCGACACTTGATATGAATTGTGTGGCCAATTTATAGAAGCTTGGAATGTTCTGATGATATTCAATAGTGGAAGTTTACGATCAAATTGTTAGCATGTTATTTGAAATCCAACCATCATCTTCATATTTAAGATCAGAAACAAATGGCTTATATTAAGAAGTCGAGACACGTTAAGAGAAATATTACTACACCATCCATTGAAGAACAATTGAGTATGGCTTGGTAAAATAAATAATGCATGCATCACATTGAAGAGCAATATTACAGCATCCAACTTTCAGAATTACAAACAACATTGACTTAAGCGGATAGATTTGTACACTAAAAGAAATCAACACATCTTGGAATTACAAACTGGACAAAAGGAACAAAGGCAAAAAAGCACCAAAAGTTGGATTTCCTGCTCGTGTTCCCACATTGTAAATCTCCATATACTAATCTTGAATGATATTTTTTCTTTCTTTTGACTACACAAAGCATGGGAGCATAGGTAAACTATCTTCAATGTCTGGTGTATTACAAAATAAATATCAGTCATCAACAGGGTCCTGGGGAGTTTCATCTGGCTTGCGTTTGATACTAATGACAGGGCATTCAGCATGCTTCCAACAAAATTCACTCACAGTGCCAACAAAAACCCTGCACAACATGTTCAATACAATTCCTTAATAACATATCTCATACCAAATTAAAGTCTAGAAGCATTCATGCATTCTCAACCTCAACATCTCCTACAAAAAATAAAGCAATTGGACATACTTTTGAAAAGGTCCAAGACCTCGGCTACCCACAACCAGAAGATCAGGCCTTAGTCGTTTCACTTCATGACATATTACTTCTTTGGGATCACCCTTCATTATCCATGCTTGACAAACCACCTACAAATAGATCATTGGGTTGTCAAATCAAGTAAACCATCAATTCCATCCCTGAAGTATTAATCTCTTCCTTAAATAATCCCTTAAGTAAAACAAACTACTTAAGTAGTCTTAAAAATATTAGAAGTCATGCTAAGTACTAAGTAGTTATCCAAATATTAAAAAATCCTTCAAATTTGGCCATTGAACTTTACTAAAATACATCCACTGAGGGACTAAAGCGATGAATATTAGATACTTCAGGGAAATATTAAATAGTTTTATTACTTTACAGACCATTTCGAAGAAAGATAGAGTAATAGTTCAAGAATGAATTGATGGTTTATTCTTTAATTAATATACATTGTTAACATAAAATAATTTTACATAGACATCTAATAAGATATGATCATTTTATTATGGCATCCTATTCATTATTGGATGTCAGCCTAAACGTATTTTACATTGATAATTTAAAACCAATTTCACTTAACATTTAACAGGAACGAAGACAATGGCTAGAGCATGCAGAAGTTGAGGAGAAAAATCATTACCCCAATTTCATGACACCTATTGACGAAGTATTCCATCAGATGAACCCCTCTAATTCTATCTCTCTGATTCATGTTCTTAAAATCGTCAGGCGATGCGTAGATACTATCCATGTCATTAAAACCTAGCAAAAACAAGAAATAAAAAAGCACAACAACCATCTTTCACGTTCCTATAGCATAACATAAACGCTAATTCCTGTCACTATATCAGCTGCATATTAAAAAAAAAGTAAAAAAATAATGACAAAACAAGAGCAACTAAAATATCATAACAATGTTTTCAAACTCAATTATTACTCATCGAATCAAAGACACAATCCTTTTTTCTTTTGCACATTACACCTTTTTAAAAAATGCATCTAAAATCAACATTTCATGAATTAACATCTATCTTGTTTATAAGAAACCACAAGTATCATCCACAAAAGATAATCTTGTTCGAGCTAGGTAGAATACTATGGGAAGCAGCAAAGCTCTTCCTCCGAATACTTGGGTCTCGAACTCGAAATTACTGATCAAGCTAAGACAACCTTGTGCCTACACGGTGGAATGCTGGGAACTCGAACTCAAAATCACCGATCAAGCTAAAACAACCTTGTGCCTACATGGTGGAATGCTTGGAACTCGAACTCAAAATCACCGATCAAGCTAAAACAACCTTGTGCCTACATGGTGGAATGCTTGGAACTCGAACTCGAAATTACTGATTAAGCTAAAATAATCTTGCGCCTACTTGGTGTTATGAATTAAAATTTCTGCGTACATATACACATGCTTACTCTCAATTAACTAATTTCACCAATCATGGACACACTCTTAACATAAATTGTAGGGATCAACTAATTTCCCGTCCTTTTTCCGTTTTCTTTCCTCCATTTTCACAGAAACCAAGCAGCACCGAATGCAAAACAGAATCCAAACGCCAGTAATCATAATATTTCTTGACACAACAACAAAGAACAATTAAAAAGAAAAGAGAGGGAAATAGAAAGAGAACCATCTTCATCGGGGACTTGAACGTGAAGAAAAAGAAGGTTGAAGGCAGAGACGTTGTTGCGAACGATCTTGTTGATGGTCCATTCGAAAGCCCCTTTGCTGCTGATCGAAGGATGAGGGTATCCCTTCATGCTCGACTCGTTCACTGCCACCATCACCCGAGTCACCTCTTCCGCCATCGCTGAGTCAACTCACCCCGAGTCAATTCACTCTCTTTGTTCTTTGATCACGCAGTTATATATATATATATATATATATGCAATGACCACCGAGATTCACTCGCAGCGTATTTAACCATTCAGTGTAGGATAGCACCGTTATCTAACACTTTGCTAAAGTGCGCACTTCGAACATGGTGCTGTCGTTTTCTCATAAGGTAGCGGGCCCGGGTGTCCTTTCTATTATTCTTATGCCTGGGTACGAAACATCGAGAACAAACCAAAACGACAACTTCCACAAAATTATATGCCAAAGTTAAAGAAGTTTTTCCTCTGGTGTCCGTTTCATAGAAAGGGAAGAAATGAAAAAAAAAAATGAGATGTAAGTTTTATTAAAGTAGAGTGTAGTTTCTAAAATAAATAAAATGTAAAAATATGAATCTGGTATTATTTTATTTTTTTACTATTGATTTCTACTTTCTTTCCACTCAAACATACACCCTAGGTTCTATGCTTAAGCTTCTTTTCTTTGTTTTTTTCACATGCAAAAGTTTAGGTACTTAGATGCCCAGAGCCCACCAGAATTGGGACAAGTCTCAAAATATTCAAAAAAATGTGTATACTTACGAATTATTCACTAATGAAATTTTCACATTGGTAACAAGAAATCTAAATCTTTTTATTATATAAACTTGTTCCTTATCAACTAAACCAGCATTTATTATTCGTTTAAGCATCTTCAAATTTACCTAAATTCAAGAGTTTCGTATAATTTGGAATCTTATGATTTGGTTTCCCTTATAGTTTCTTATTGCTATTTTGATTATCCGGGTTGATTTCATAAGGCAGGCCTACAGAGCTAAAAAATTATTGTTTTTAAAATTGGATTTGTAATTGGACTAGTCAATGCTAATTGCTTAATTGTAATTGAATCGTAGTCAATACATTACTAGAAACACACGTGTTTTGGAGTCGATCTCATATGTTGGTTTATTTAATATTTTTGTGTCTGATAGATAGATTAGATAGATGCTTCAACTACCTCGTGGCTTACTTATTTGAGACTAGTTCATTTGGTCTCTACAAATACAATCATTGTGATCTGTTGTTTAGTTCTATTTGTGCATGTAACTAGTAGTTTGCCTTGCGTGATAGGATGGGTTGTTATTAATTTATTATTTATTATAATCTGTAACTGTGTCTACATCTTTGTTTTGTAGACGTAGATGTCTGATTTGCTTGCCACATTGAAGTCTGATTTGCCATCTTGGGTCATCTTCTTAGACTAAGGGTCCATTCCGTTGCCGAGAAATGAACAGTAAAATTATGTAGAATTGATACTTTAATTCTAAATTTTCACATTAATTCACTTTCATTTTATTCTATTCCTTGAACCTGTGGCACAAATATGCTACCATCACCGCAGCAACAATTCAAGAGCTACTTTCTCGCGATTGGGAAGTTTCCATTGTTTATTTATTTATTTTATTTTTTTCTGAGAAGGGAATCCATGTGTGGATTTTCTTGGTGAAGTATAGCACTTCTTCAGGAGCTAATAACTAATACTTTGCACCCTAAGGATATTTTGCAATGCTGCATATGCCCATTTTCAAGAATGTCAAAGAGGATAAACTAGTTTGGTGGCCAAGTAAACAAGGGTTCTACGCTGAAAACCACTTATAATCTATTATTAATAAGTTAGTGGACTCCACCCATCTTAAGTGCATGCAGGGGATTGGAATGTGATATATGGAGAATGTGCATCCATTGGAGAGTGAAATTTTTGTGTCAAACTTGTAAGGTGTGTGCTTTGCGTTTTTAGAGTTGGAGAATTGTTGGCATCGTTTCTATTGACTTGCCCTCGAGTATAGAGTATTAGAAACAAGGAAACTTTTGGCAAGTCATTGTTGGAGCTTGTTAACAGCTTTTCAATTCAGAATGATCATTTGGAGTATTTGTAGGAGAAGAAACTTGAATATGAGCAAGGGAGGATACAAATGAAACAACTCAAATCTTAATTACTAGAGCTAGCCATGCGCTTGAGGAAAATTTATAATACCCTGTGATCGATACAGTAAATTCATTTAGTCACTACACAACTTGGTCCAAAACCATCTCCTAGCAGCCTTAAATGTAACACCGGTGCCACATTTTTCAATGATCAAAATATGACAAGTTTTGGGATGTGCTTGAAGAATGATCCAAGGTCACTTTGTCTTGACAAAAATTGATTGCTCGTTTCTGTCTAAGCTAATTGTTCAAGAGGCTATGGGCTTGTTCAGAGCAATTCATTTGACAATAGACCGAACTTGGACTACAAAACTTAGGTTGATAGCATTCCTTTCCTAAAGGAGGATGCTTTTGAATTTGGGGTCATTATTTTCACTATAAAGAACTCCTTGATACTAAGTTAAACTTTCAAAGTTAAGTTTGTAAGATGATAAGGAAATGTTGCTCATATGCTAGCTCGGGCAACTACTTTATATAGTCCCCATTTTTTTTATTTATAGAATTTCAAATTGTATTGTTATTCCTATTTCTATTAAAATAAAATAAGTCTATTCCAGTAAAATAAAATCAAACAAGTAGTATTACAATTAACGATTTGCCTGACACACCATGTGTTTATGCAATTTATGTGCCTTGATTAGTTTTATTAGTAAATTTCATCAAGTAAATTATGTGTATCAATATTAGAGCAATAGTCAACGAAAAAAAGATGGATAGAAAGAAAGAAAGGAAAGTAAAGAAAACCTGTTTTGAAACTTTCCTTAAGAATTTGATAAAAAAATTTGTGTTCAAGACCTTGTGGTAAAATTTGAATTCAGTGAAAACATGCTGACTCTATATGACTAGGAGGCCCATTCCATGTTCCCTTCAGAGGTTCACACATTCAAATTATTCAAGAGTGCACAGTTACTAGTGGAGGACAATTTGGCATGGGCCCAATAACAGAACATGAATTTAGGGTTGTGTTGTTAAGGACCAAGCATTGTTCTGACTTGTACACCACCTGTCTTTGACAAGGTGCCTCCTTGACTCAAAATCAGGGACATCCTAATTTCCATTTCGAGTACTAGTCTACTAGACATGCACTCTCCAAAAAACATGGCAGTACATTACCTTGATATCTTGCTTGTTTTACCATGTTGCCCCCAATAATGCAATGCATGACTGTATGATGGTTCTCGGTTAGAGACAGCTATAGAATCATTTCTTCAAAATTAACTTTCAGAAGAGAAAAACAATAAACGAATCTTACTTTACTCTTGTCATTTGATGAATTGTTGTCATTATATCTATCTTCACTAAAACTTCAATTTTTTTAAGATTAGCTTGTACAAATCATTGAAAAGAAAGTTGGCAGAATGGAAAATCCTCTCCCATCTCAAATTAATAATAAATTAAAATCGTCCAATATGCTAATAATTGATAAAGGGAAAATGAGAAATGCAAGGACACAATAAAATGTACACATTTTTTGTAGCAACCCATTATAATTGAGACTTTTATCTTTTCGGTGAGATCTCAAAGTATTTATATCAGCTTTAATTCTTTAATTCTCTGTGGATCAACTATTAGACTAATCCGTTAATAGAAATATGTACCATTTATAGATGCGTAGATAAAGCATAACATTAGAACAAAAATATCTCCCAAACTTCCAATTCAGTAAATACAAAAAGTAAAACAACTAAGAGTAAAGACCCCTCATCTATGTTGTCCTAGCACATGGAACAAGTAACAGTTGACTTGACAGTCTAACTCCAACTTTTATTGGATCCCATTCCAAATACAATCGCAATTAGACCGCAAAACAAGATGTCTCAAAAGACTTACGGGTGCTACTTACAAAATGTTACATCGCACTTTGCTCTAAAGATCCCATACATTAAACAAAGACAACAATGTATAGACAAAGGTCACGGATCAAAGTTCAAAAGACATGTCTAGAATTCAATTCCTAATAATATTGAGTGTGCAATTGAATCAAAGAAGCGGGAGACAATATTTTTTAACCTCCTAAAAACTAGGACAAAACTTGATTTTAGTCCCCATAAATAAATAGAATAATATTCATTTTTAGTTCCTCAAAATAAAATAATCTCCCTTGACTTCTTAATTACAGAAATATCTCCGTTGACTTCTTAATTACAGAAATATAACTTGTATAATCCTTATTTTTATAAATGATGAATTAAAAGGAGATACATTCTTGTGAAACACAGGAGTACACCTAATATATTTTTATAAATAAAAGATTAGAAAAAAAAAAAAACTAAAACTAACATACCTTCACATCTAAAGCTTCTCGTTTCACAAAGGTAAGGAAAGAATAATTGTATGAAGTCTTTTTACATACATAAAAAGACTATTTTCATATTCAACCTAAACCGCACCGGTCACCAAGGCAAAACATTTTTTTTGCCTCAGGACTCATCCTCAAATAAAAAATTAAGAAAGAGACAATATTATTTTGAAGAGACTAAAATTGAATATTTAATATTTATAGAGACTAAAAATTATGTTTAATCCAAAAAAAAAAACCCTAAATTTTAAATCCTAAAAATCCTAAGATTAAAATTTACCAGTTGAGCAAGAGCAATCTTTCATCATTGTGTATTGGCTCTCCAAAATAATTAATCATCATGTGAGGAACTAGAAACCCTCCCAAAATCCATATGACCGATCTGATAGAGCTCCTTCCAAACCTTCTCTGCATCAAATCCAGCATTGACAGTGATATTGTCCATTTCCCTCACAGCCCTTTGAACTCTTTCAATGTTGTTGTTCTTGTTCCTCTCAACAACAACAACAACAACATCATCTTCACACCCCTTTTTCTTGGTGTTCTTGTTCTTGTTCTTCTTTCCCAACCCTAAACACTTTCTCCCCACAAGAGAAGGCCCCTTGACAATAGCCATAGCACAACAATGCAGCACTGCGCAAGGGCAGCAACACACTGCCACACAATCAGCCACGTAGCCGCCGCAGCATGAACCACAATGCTTGGTCGAACACTTTATCTTTTCCCCGCCACCCTCCTCCTCCTTCTCGAACCTGCCACGTGGATTCTTCTCCTCACTCTGATTCTTCTTCTTCTTCATTATTCTCAATGTACTGTCCCCTGAACCTGCAATGCAACAAAAACCCTTTTGTTAACGTGTTGTATCAATCACCAACTTCAATCACTCAACAGTCACACTTCCATTTCAATATCGCTTACCATCTCCATAGGCATATCTTTCTTTTCTCTGTCTCTTTTTATTCATAGCCTATGTAATAATATATGTACGTATTTTATAGATGAGCTAGAGCTAGACGGATCTCCATGCATTTTAAAATATAATTTTTTATTGGATAAAATTTAATAAAAATGGTAACATAACTATTAGCACTTGTTAAATAGATATTGTGATTTAATTAAGAAAAAATAGATTATACACTCACATTATAACACAAATTTACATTGTGATGTAATATAAATCATATTATATGATGATTAATTTTTACAATAAATATTTAAAAGGCATATTAATAGTGATCATCGATTAGTTGATTATATAAAACAATTTCAAACTGTTTAGTTAATAATAAAAATACATTAAAAATGTCAATAACATATTCCTTTGAACATATATTTTTTATTTGATTCAAATTTATTAAAAATTACAACAACAAAATAATTATCAAGAAAAAATTACTAAAGTTTATGAACAAATCCACTTGTGATTTTATAATAGTTTCTAATAAAAAATTAATCAATGCAAGATTGTGTGTTAGATAGAGTGTCCGATAATATTCTTCTTAAAAATAGTATGTTATATGTGTGTGTAATTGTGAATATTTTTTTTTAGAAGAGGGACCCATTTCCATTAGTTAGAGTTATTCTTCATCCTCATTATTTATTTTTTAAGATGTAATGGTTATAATAAGTAACCAATCTTAATCATTAGATCTTATGAAAATGAATGATGAGGATGAAGAGTAACTTTAAAAAATTTACTCAAGTAAGTAGATCCCTTTTTTTTATATATTGATATGAAATATTTATTGACTTTATCGACAATTAATTTTTATTGAAAACCTGACTGACCAGTGATTCATTCCTTTCAATGATAAGATGAAACAAGAGACAAAATTTGAAATAAAGAGAATAATATAATAAAAATGTTGAAAAAAATATTAAAAAAAGGTTAAATTGTGTTTGTAATCCCTAGTAAATATTTAAATTTTATGTTTATTTCCTGATAAAAACTTTACTTTACATTGAGTCCTTAATATAACAACAATTTTATTTTTTATCCTTGTCACTTCTTTTTAGTCCATGACAAATTATTAATTTTTGATATTTTTTTTCATGTTATTAATCTTTTTCAAATGAACTAATAACAAATGAAAAAATAAATACAAAATTTATTAATTTATTGGAGTCTAAAAAAATATCAAGACAAAAAACAAAACTACTATTTTATTAGGGGAGTAAAAATGAAAAAAAATTATAAAACAAATACAAATTTCGACTATTTGTTAAGGTTTACCGTACATATATTAGAGAGAAAAAAATGACATTATAAAAGGTAGTATGGCCAAGCTTTGCAGGAGAAAAGTTTGAAAATTTGGGGAAAGTAAATTAGAGGAAGGTTGGCGCGTTTGTGGCCACTCACTAGTGCTACATTTAGTCCAACAACCACTCTTCTTGGTTTAAGTATACAGTGGCTTGGTACTTGTGTTTGTGTGGCACAGTCCCTTTGAATGGGGCACTGCTCTTGGCTCTTGGACTCTGTTGACCCTTTTTGGACCTTGGTTATTGCCCTTGTTATTCATTATTTTCTTTTTTAAAGAAAATGATAGAATAGAGAGCCACCTTCAATACTACTCCCTACATAGAATGCAAATGCCTTTAAGTTTATCAAGGTTCGATTCTTCATCATATCAACAAAGAAAGGTGATTTCTATGTTTCAAAAGGAATTAGTTTTTAACTATAAGTTGATGGAGTGCAAGAAAGATAAAGTGCCAATGACAATCCAAAGAATTACCAGACAAGCTTACATCCCGAGCAATTTTACTTGTTGTAAATAATCAATTAATCCGAATGCACCAGAAAATTTTCTTGAGAATGGTTATCCATCACCAAACGAAATTTTAGTAGCCTCAAAAGAAATCAAACTCGTATCTGTAAAAAGCATTAAAAAAAACTCCAAATCTTTAAGCACTTGTGAATTCACATTTACCCCATTCACTTTATTATAGCATCACTCAAGTGCCGAAATTAACGTGTCAAATTAAATTGAGTAAAAGTTACTAGTTCCAACGTTAACCCACTCAAAGGAATAAAGTCATAAAAATTGAAACTCTTATATCCTCTTAAACCAACTAATGTCAAGCTTGGTAGAAATCAATCTAAGCAATTATACAATGATATTTAATGTAAAACTATTTATTATATTAAAAAAAATCAATATATACTTTTTAAAATAATTCAAAGTGCATGATGTGCAATTTAGCTTTTGCTAGCGGGTGAAACCTTTAGCTTTAGGATCAAATTAGGGGATTTCACCTCTGTTGTGCACTTGTTACAGCTATTGCAGGTGCAGAAGAAAATGGAATCAAGTTACAATGTATTATACAAGGGTATAGTGGGCATGCATGAGATAAACAATGTAAGGTAGTAAAACCATTGTGCTGACATAGTATAGAGTATAACATGTTTTTACCAAAAATAAAAAAAGCTAGACCTTGGAACTGTAATGTGATTGTGATGAAACAGAACGATTAATTGATCCCTTATTCCTATTTGGTTTGAGTTGCAACTGCTACTCTTGTCTATATGCACTGTGCAGGCTCCTGTTATATGCCCTACCCTTTTTTTGATAAATAAAGCATGATGATTTATATTATATGTATAGAGAGAGAAGCAAAATGAGACAAAAATAATTAAATTATTCATGTCCAATTGAAATTTGATGTGAATGGAAGTGACAGAGAAAAAGGTAAAATCCCATCAATTGCCTAATTCTTGAAACATCACTCACTTTTTCTTTTTTTTTTTTTTACTTTGAGATTGGAATAAGAAGGGAAAATAACAAGCCCTGCTCTACATATATGGCATATATGTGGTACAAAACATTGCAACCGGAAAGAAAGTGTATGAAAGAAAAATGATGTTGTTAGGGGTAGAAAAAATGTAATTAAAAAAACGAAAGAAAAAAGGGATTTTATAATATAAGACTAGTCTTTCTCCCAAGACAAAAACGCTTTTTAAGTGGCACGAAGAAGGTTATTCACGTGGATTCCTGATGTAAAATAATATTAGAAATAATAGGAGGAAAGTGACCACTATTGATCTAAGCTAACAGTAGATTAAAAATTAAAAATAAATATTTGGAATAATAAAAATGTTTTCTTTTAACTTGTTCCCCTCGACATATTAGGTTGATCTCAACATTATGTGATCAATGATTTTGAGTGAGACGTATTAAGGGTTAAATGAAAATGTATTAAGTCTGTGAGATGTATTAAGGATTAATTGACAACTCCACTAATTCAATGAGACATTTAATTGACAAGAATTTAAGCATGATAGTCCTTAACTCTAACTCGTGGTTTGACATGCATAAAAATTGAACTTACAAACATCGATTACACTACAAGTATAAATGACGTCATAAGTTAAGGATTATTATGCTTAAATTCTAGTTAATTAAATGTAGACTCATAAGTATCGAGTTTTGACGGACTTACAACAAACATCTTTGTGCTTTTAAGTGGGTCTACTACTCAAATAAAATCTTAGATTACAAAAATAATAATCTCAAGGAGTCAATGTGTGTTTGTTTTTCAGTTAGGAAGCTCTCAAATGGATGTTCAATCAAGAGTTCATAATTTTCACTTCTCCCAAAATAAAAAGTATATTAGACGGTGTATTCGTTCAATCTAATATTAATACAAACACACAGTTAATCTAAGTTGTATTGCATCATATTTGTAGGTTTGAGTTCCTAACCCCAAGTGTATTAGAAGGTGTTCATTCAATCTAATTTTAATACAAACACACCGTTAATCTAAGTTGTATTGCATCATATATCTTGTAGGCTTGAGTTCCTACTAGTCTCTTTGGAATGGACTGTCCTTCCCTTCCTCCTCCCCCCATTAAAAAAAATATAAAATGATTTGTTATTTTACAATATCGATATAGTTTTTTCTATTATATTTTTAATAATTTATTATAAAGTGATAAAATAAAAAAGAAATACATATGAGAGAAAATCTAATTAAGATGAAAGATAAATTCTTTTACAAAATCTAAGTGATAATATTGCATAATTTTTTTAAAATTTAAAATGTTAATTATATTTCTTAATTTGTATCCCAAAACCTTAAACGTGAATATCAAAATAAAACGGACGGAATAAATTTGTTGGGGTGAGAATATACATCCTATCAACTAATACATGTCAAACATTCTAGCTAGCCGTGAATCATATATAATCTCCTAAGATGAAAGGTGATAGAATTAAGAAGAAAAATTGTTGAATCAATTAAGTTAAAGAAAATTGTAAACGTTAGCTCTATTTTAGAGTGGATTAAGATAAAATATGATAGAATTAAACAAGAAGAAAAAGAAAAAGACAACATGAGAGATGAATCATGAATGTAACAAATGATACGATAAAAAAAAAAGAAATAAAAATAAAAATAAGACAGAAGAGAAAGTAAATTAATTTATATTTTATAATTACCCGTAAGTTTCTTTCACAGTACATTTGCATGCGTTAGTGTTATTATTTTCGCATAGGAAAAAAAATTATGATCAAGATGGTTTTTTTTATTATTATTGTGTAGTGGAATAATATAAAATATTACATTATGATAAAGATATGCAGTACTCCAAAAAATTTGTTTGAATTTATCTAAAAAAAAAAAAAACCGTTCCTTGAATTCAGTAAAATAGAAAACGGTGTGTAGAGGTAGGTTCAATTAAAAATTAAACGTGGTGTGCTCGTTCTCCAAGAGATCTGCCAGTAAAATTAAAAATTAAAAAAGAAAACCGAGGAGAAAGAGAAAACAGGATCTACTAACATTGCAGCAAGTGAATATCAATATGTAGCCCTGTTATTTCTAATCTTCTCACGCATTGACTATTAGTTAATGATGCTAAAAAAAACTACAAATTTACATGTCTCGTATATTTAATTATGTCATTTAAAATAGCTGTTAATGTAATATGATTAGATGTATGTTATCTCACTAATAAGACCGATAGAATTATCTTTATAAATTTTAAAATTTATTATGTCAAAATTAATAAAAATTAAAAAATAAATTTAAATTTATAAGAATTAAAAATATATGTAAAACGATTATAACTTTATAAAAATAACGGTGGCCCAAAATTCTACACCCTATTAAGGCTGTTCTAGGAAAGTGAGTTCTACATTTGGTAGTGAAACTAGAAGTGACACTGGCCACAACTACTAACCTATAGGGGATGTAATTTCTCTTACAAAGATGCTATTTGTTATATATAAACATCTTTTATAAATACTCTATCATTATTTTTTTTTTACCATAACATAATACTCTTTCCCATTTTTTTTATAACAAACAAATTTTATTATAAAATACATTAAAATTTATTTCGACTTCATATAAAAAAGATCGAAAATAGTATATACATATTTTTCTCTCTTCATTCCTCCTCTTCCTAAATGTTTACTAACACCCACAATCTTTTTCCTATGCAAAAACTAATTAAGTCCCATTTGTGGAACAGGAACTATATATCTTGCTGTCGCAAGAAATGCTAAATCTATAAATTCTTTTCGGAGAGTGAAAAGGGCCAATGGAGTTTAACTGCCAACACTTACATTTACTAGGATTTGCATGTTACATATATCTTATCTTTTTCATCGTTTTAAAAGCATATTCTCTTTGAAGTCGTATTCTCAAGGTGTATAGTTGCGTATGGAAATTTGAATAATAGGAGTGGCCCCATTTCTTCACACAAGCAGTTTAGTCACCAAAAACAAATAATCAAACTTGCCAAAAAGAAATGGCAGTTTTTAAAAAAATCAGAAATTTAATTATAATATATCATATAGTATGCCTTCCAAAATAAATATCATATAGTATCATATACTACTATATTATAACAAATAGTACAAAAGTTTAATTTAATAAAAGACATGTTATCAAGTACCAACCTAAACCAAAAACAGAAAAATAAAATCCCCACTTACTTAACATTTCAACATTGTGTAGCTTGGAGAGGAATTAATGGGGATCCAAAATGCAAATAGGTGGTGTCGATGGGAAATTTAATTACATATCCATGATGCAAGATCCACTTTCAAATTTTAATATAGGAAAGTAAAGTAAGCAAATTCCAAACTGAAAATAACATAAACAAGGGTTGTATCTTGCATGCATTGTGTTTATATTCTTAATTTGAAACTCAAAGCCGCAGACCAAAAATGCAGTACTTAATGGCAGTGAAATTAAACTCAAAACCTCAAGCATTGACATGATTAACAGAAAAAAGAAGAGCTTAAGAGAGTTCTTATAGTTACCTCAGTGAAAGAGTGATGACACTTCAGAATCACAATGAGATTGGCCTCTTCAATATTCAGCTGTCGGAATTCCAAGTTAGACTCCAAAATTGGTTCTGATAAGATGATGAATCTCTTCTTCGTGGTATTGCAAACAGCACAAACTTGATCTGATACATAAGAAACACCCATTTGATGTAGAAAGAACCCTGGTTAATCTAAGAGAGGAATCTCCTTCTCTCTTTGTGCCTCTGAGTGCTTTATAATTAATATTTTATCGTAGTCTGTAAAACTTTATTTAATTAAAGGCCAAACCTTATTTTATAACCATCAAAGCTCATGAGAACGTAAATATTTAACTTTGTGTAGAAAAACTGTCTCAGAAAGAGAGAAAGAGAGAGGGCTCAGAAGCAAGCAAGGGAAGTGTGTTGAAGAGTTCCAATGAGAGGGAATATGGGGAAGTGATGCTATTCTGTTTTCCACACACACACACAGAACGAGCTTAGTAACATATTCTTTAATATAATTTTTTTATTTAGTTTTTAATACATACTTTATTGTTAGTTTAAAAATTCAAAATTACAAAATCAATCTAGTTAAGAGTTCTTTATTCCTTTAGTTATGCCAAGAAATAATGATTTGATCTCAACAATATTGTGTGCATGTGTTTGTTTTTCAAATGTGAATCCAACACTCTCCTTTCTTCTCATCAGTTAGTGCATTAATTGAAAAGTGAAAAATCTCCTCTCAATTGATTTGAAACAGATTTTCAAACACACCTACTGTCATTTATAAAAGAAAGAGCTTTTCTCTTGTATTTTTTTTTTTTTATGAAAAAAGTTGAGTTAGATTCTAGGAACTTACCAGGCATATTTATGTTCTTTTGAGACATGAGTCTATTTTTTCCTAATACTGAATTAACTTTTATTGGTTGTTCTCTTATATATTTATTTGCATGTGTTGTAGTGTGTAGTTTATATAAATATTAGTTTGGTATTTTTTTCTACGTAAAAAATATTTTCTCCTTTTTATAATATTAATATTTTCTATCTCCAACTTGCAAAACTTATTTGTTAAGTTCACATGACAAATAATTTATTTTACCTGTAGTAGACTCGACAACTTTCAATATGATAATATTTATTTACCATTTCTAGACATTTGTTATTAATAATGAATCTGAATGGCCTATTACGTACTTCATACTCAATTGCTTTATTAAGTCAGCAAGTTTCACCCCTGTATATTTCAATCTAAATTTAGAACAATAACAGTCTTCTTCAAAAAGTTAGCCAAGAGAATATATTTTTTTAAAATAAATAAAAATATGCACCTATTTAATTAAGAGCGTGGTTTTTCTAAAAATGATTGATAATATTTAAAAAATATTGAATATTACGAGTTATTCCATCTATTGAAGACGATAATGATGGAATACATACAATTGTAAATTAAAAAAAGAATACAAAATTATGTAGTGTTACATTGACTAAACCAACTTGAAACTCACATTATTAAAATAATTTGTAAAAATCTTAAATTTATTGATAGTAAAATAGGTGTACATTTTTTTCTTTTTCTTAAGTGAAAATTATTATGAAAAATGTAATACACATAAAACAAAGATAGAATACATCACAATTCAATAAACCAATGATATAGCTTTTTGAAAAATTGAAATTCTGGAAGTATTTGCCAACCGTGTGACGTGCAAATTATCCCATTCAACAAATAGTGATGGCCTCCATACATAGTCATAGCAGATTCTCCAACTTGGGTAAAAAAGTTCATTGAAATCACTTCATTGCGGGTAGGTGTTCACGGATTAGGATTTACTTTTAATTCAATCCGATTTAATTATATTGGATTGGATTTTTAAGTATTCATATTGAATTTGATTTGATCCAATTGAAATCTAATCATAAATAAATTGGATAATAATTTATTATTATATATAAATTAATTATTAAATATAAAATACTTTAATTTTTTACTCACATAATTTATTAAATTAAATTATCCATTATTTTTTTAAGTTTATTTATTTTTTTCATATTAATATAATACTTTATTTGTATCTAAAATAAAAATATCATATTAACATTAAAATTATTAATTTTATTAGTCAAATATTATAATAATTTAATCTCTTTTTTAGTGCATTTAGTTATTATATATTTATAAAATTTTAGACAAAACAAATTTATTGTTTTAAAAAATTATTTTTTGTAAAATAAAAAATATTTATTTTAAATTTTCAAACCTGATTAATCCAATATGATCCAACCTATTTATGATTAAGTTGGTTTGAGTCGGGTATGTAAAAAAAATCCATGAACACATCTACCAAGTACACTACACGACTCATTGTAGGCCATTGGGCATGTTTGCCTGTTGGGCTGTTATGGAGGCAATTGCTTTATGCATTCATTTTTCACTTGGTGCACCCCTAAAAGGTTTAATGTCCCTATCTTACCCTTCTCGCCTCATTCACTCTCTTCACTCCATCTTCCTCTTTATCGCATCATACCTTTTGGCCACCACTACTAATCCGCCCTCATGTCTCTGTGTCACCGACACAACATCCTCCTCCTTCAGATATTGGATTCAAAGTTATAGTTTCATAATTCTGAAATTGAATAATCCAAAATACATTTCTATGTTAGATTACTCAACCTAGAATACATTAGTTTTTTGGATTACTCAATCAGAAATACATGCAAATGTATTTCGGATTGAGTAACCTAAAATACATGTAAATTCATCAGGATTGAATAATATAGAATACAAATGTAATATGAATTACTCAATCTAGAATTATGAAACCATAACTCTAAATCCCAAATCCAAAGGTGGAGGAGGAGGAGGTTGTGGCAACAATGCAAAGGCACGAGGGAAGGGATTAGTGGCGACAATGAGAAGATGTGATGTGATGAATAAAAAGATGGAGAGAAGAAGAGAGTGAGCCAAGCGAGAAGGATAAGATGGAGATATTAAAAAATTTGGAGGTGCATAAAACAATTACTTGCTATGGACCAAAGTTTTGGTTAATATGACATTGGGTCAGCCCAAAATATTAATTATTTTATGTTTTAATAAAAAAAAATATGTATGTTCTAACTCTTTAATGTGACATAATGAACTTTTTGAATTTTAAGACTAGGAATTTAGCTTCTTCTTTAAGACATGATTCAAGATGTTAGTTGGAATGAAGACAAAAGTTATTGGTAGTTAAGTGAAGTTATCAATATATATTAAACACGAAACACGTAGCATTTAGATAGAAAGTTATATATTTGTGAGTGCCGGTCAATGTTTCAGAAAATAGTGGTTAGTAGTGTTTGTTTATAAATATATAAATATACCTGGTAAGTCTATACATCGACTACATAAATTTGAGATCAAGAATGTGTTCCGTGAGTTACTTTGTTTTTAACTTTTCTTTTACTATTTGATATTTATCTTTTATGTTTCTTTTTCAATATCGCTTTGTTTATTCTCCTATCAGTCATTTTTAATTTATCTTCTTTATTAATTGAAATTGAGAACACTAAAAAAAATAATTTTATTCGGTCCTAAATTGATCTTCAAATAGTCTTTGAACCAAAATTTCAGCTGGTAAACAGCTCCCAACAATAATAATTAAGTGATTAAATAATTAATTTAATATATGAAATTATGATTCATTTTCCCTTTAATCTTTAAATTTAAAGATAAAAAAATTCTTGAAATTGTAACTCGTTTAATCTAGGTCCACAAATTTAATTATTTATTATCATTTTAGTCTTTGGAAATATGTTAATACTATCAATTAAGTCATACATTGTATATAAATTTGGACTGAAGTGAATGACAAATTACCATTTCTTTCTTAAATTTCTTTTGAATTTCCTTAATTTTAGGGACTAAAGTAAGAACAAATCACAATTTCAAGGATTTAATTGACCATTTATTACTCTAGTAAAGTGGAGGACACAAATATTAAGTTCACATTCTCTAACATGTTCTTTAGAACACACATTCTTATTGGTTAAAATTTATTGAAAATCACAAAATTTAGTAGGTCTCATATCATATTTAATGACTTTCTCTCTTAATTTTGTAATTTTCAATACATTTTAACCAATAAGAGAGAATGTATATGAAAGAGTGTGTTAAAGACCATGTTGTTAGCACTCCTTAATGACAAAAATGTAATCACACTCTTTAACACCTTCTTTTGAACACACACCGACGGACTCATTGGTTGAAATATATTAACTTTGTCAATGTGTTGAAATTAACTTTGATATGTGCAGATAAGCTCTCCAAAGTTCATTTTGTGTACCTAGTTTTGATCTTCTGAAGCCATTATTTTTCTTTTCATATTCATTGTAGAGCCTACTAACATCACTTAGTTGAGAAAACATGGGTCCTTCCCTGCCTTTCTGAAAGTGCTGCTGATTTTTCTGGGGAATTTAGCCATTCAATTGTTGTAATCTTTGACATCTAACATGCAGATTTTTATAGTTGACATTTTCTTCAAATTTACATCAGCATGTTGATTTTAGTTACTTGCAATGGTCGCCAAGCTCAGCAGTCAGATAATTTGCAAGGTTTGGTACCAAAATTGAATAAATTATATACTATAATTAAACCATAACATACAGGCATTACAAATTACTAAACAAACTATTAAACATGCCTCGTCTATTTTCTCTTCTAGACTCCTAAGCCTAAGGCACGTCTTTAAATAAGCCAAGCATAACATGATTTTCATCTAATATTCACTGTAACACCTGAGTCGCCTTGACATGAGTCTGCATAACTTCTCATTAGACAGTTCAAATCTATTTATAATAGAATTGTTTGATGCATCTCCACATATCTTTTCCTCAGGCATCCCAATATCCTTTGCCAGCTTCTCTGCCTCACTATGTGTATCAATTACATGGTCAAAGCAAATGTATCTACCAGATGCATTGTTGTTCATTTCCTTGAATACGCTTGCATGAGCTTCAGCCAATTTGGTCACATCAACTGTTGCTAGCAAACGACGAGAGTACATTTCTTGGGCACCTACATTTGCAATCGTAAAATCTTTATGTTTCATTTTTAAATTAATTGATATTAAGTAAAATTGTCCAAAAGTATATATAAGTTACACCCTAGGAATTGAGGGCGATACAAAAAGAAAATGGGCTACAGATACTATGTTAGATGCATTTTAAAATTAATTGACATTAAGTGAAATTGCTCAAAAATGAATATATAAGTTACACCCTAGTAATTGAGACAAACCACGTGGACTTTACAACATATTATATCAATATCACATAGTACAAGAAATTGGACCACTGATTTTGGTCAATAGTAAGTAGTACCTTTGAGATAAGCAATTGTTGCTGTTGGATTCCTGTTACAAAATTCAGGACCTGTAATTAGAGCTGGACAAATAGTAGTGAGCTTCAAACCCCTTTCATCAGATATTCTCCAAGCAGCCTTCTCTGCTCTCATCTTGCCTAAAGCATACCAAAGCTGCCATATATATATATATTCAAAAGAAAAAGCAGGGTCATATAATATGTCATTGTAATCGGCATAAACATGTTACATAGTAGGAAAATAACAAAATAAAATAACATTAATAAAGTTCAATCACTGTTTGCAAAGTTTACCTTCTTTTCTGTGCAGAATGATTCAGTGCTCCAAGACCCATGACTAATAACTGAGGAAAGTTCTGATTGTGCATTGTCTTGCCATACACAAGCTGATAGTGATGATGTGAACACGCATCTTGTTATGGAAGGTGTTCTTGCACATGCTTCCATCACATTCTCAGCAGCCCTTACTTCAATCTCGGCCATGGATTTCTGGGTATCAGACAGAAGCAATTGCTTAGATGCTATACAAGTAACTTTTCTCTTGTAGATACTATTATTATTGTCATTGCCACAACAATTAAATTAAACCTACATAAAGCATAGCATGATCCAATAGTTGAAATGATAGATAGAAATGTAACTTTGATCACATAATATGCATAATAACGTAACTTATAATTATTCAGCATATTATTATAAGATTGACAAGTTTTGCTTCACTAGAATACATGTTGTCACGTCAATAAAATAGTGATTGATAGGAAAGAGAGCATTCTATATTTTATGTCCTATATTAATTCATAGTAGCATTGATCAATAATAATGTATTTCAATCAAATCAATAACTTCTCACATTAATAATAATTTAAATTATTTGTAATATTTAATTTTACATATTGATGAAGGAAAAATTATTAAATAAAATAAATATAAAAGTTTACAGTAATTTAAAATTATTATCTATGCATAAATTTATTTATTTTTATAATTAATTACTTAAAAAATAATAAATTAAATTCATGATTTTAAAGTTATAAAATAATATAATATAATATGAAAATAAGAAAAAATATAAAAATTAGATATATATATATATATATTTAAAAATAAAATTATTAATAGTTATATTCAATGTTAATTATTTAAATTGAAACTAATTAGATAAATGTAATTAATGATAGAAGACTAATAGTTAACATAAATATAAGAATTTTTACATTATTTTTATTGTAAATATTATCTTATAAACTAATTTTTTTTAAAAATATAAATGTAATAATTAAGTAATAAATATTATCGGCTTCACTTTTATATAATAATAGCTATATGTAAAAATATGTTACAAAATTAATAGTATAATAAAGTTAACAATATTTTTCAATTTTAAATTATGTTTTCTAAAATAACTTTTTGTTCAATGATAAAAAAAAATAATTATATTTTAGATTATTTTGATATCATAATGAAGTTACACAATAAATACCGATTAAATTTTAACGGTTATATGTATTAACATACTCTTGAATCATATTAAATAAGATTAATAGAAAACTATTATATATATATATATATATATATATATATATATATATATATATATATATATATATATATATACTGTAAAATAATATATATTAAACTATAACTTATAATAATACAACAGTTATTTATAAAAGGTCAAACAAACTATAACTTAATATCTTTATACATTTAGACCACAAAGAATAATAAACATCAATTAAATGATTTGAAATAACTAATGTATATAACAATATAATTATTATTGCAAATAAACAATAAAATATAATAGTTAATAACATACAAAGATTAGTAATAAATACAAATAATTGATGACATCTTTAATAAGCTAATAAATATATAAATAATGACATTTGAAGTTTGAAACATAATTATTTTTATAAATAACTTTTGAAAAATTATAAGCAATGAAAATAAAACTAAGAAAAAATAAATAATAATAATTATTACTATTATTATTAAATCAACATCATTCAATTTATAATAAATTACGTTAGAGTGAGATTAATTAATTCAAACTTTAAAAATATCACACAAAATTAATATATTCAAAATAAGTAAAATTATTGTTTTAAAATAATTAATGACCATATCTATTTAATAGAATTCAAATTATTTCAACAAATTTAAAAAATATTTAAATTTTTATCATATATATACACTCAAATTTAAATAAATATTGTACATATTATATTATATATATTATATTTATTATTCTTTAACTTCTATCTTTCGTATATTTTACAGATTTATGCAACAAGTTACCCATCAAATGTTGTGGCCTAACTAAAATGATTATCAAGGTTTAAAACAAAAGAGATTTTCCTAAAGAGCAATTATTTGTCAATGAAACAAGTTTTTGGACACTAGAGGTAGGTGAGGAATCACATTGAGAAGAGAAAATTAATTAAAGTAAGAAAAATTATATATTATGATATCACATAATTAATAAATAATTTTATATCTAAAACATAAGTTAGATTTCTCAAAGAATTCTTGGTTAGCTCTGAGAATATCTGTATTAAAAACAGAAAGAAGGTATAATTGCTTACTGTGTAGCCAGATAGACCAGCAGGGTCTGTGAATGCAGAGGTGTGAAACACACCACGACAGCCCTGAAATGCTTTCTCCAACCCATCAACATCAGTTAGGTTTGCCATTATTACTTTCAAATTTCCTTCTGTAGCCCTCACTTCACCACGCCTCTCCATTTCCCTCAGCTTCTCTATGTCCTCTGCAACAAGTCAAATAAATAATCATGCACCATTCAAAATTACGCTAAAGTTTGTACTATTATTTATTACATTTATTGTGTTGTTTGTTATATAGTAGGAAGCAAGCACACTTCAGTTTCATATCATTATCATGTTCGGTATCTGACACGCATTTGTGTCAGTGTTCGACACGGACACAACACCCGTATTACGTTCTATATCGACACAACATCCGTATTACGTTTTATATTTTAATCATTAGAAGTGTTCACGTATCTGTATTCATGTCGTGTTCAGTGTCCATATCGATGCTTCTTTAAGTTATATCTAAGATATAGAAATTAAACAATCATAGACACTTTTGGTGTTCGTTTCTTTGTTTAATTAACTATGTTAGAAATACGAAACATCTACCAATTCTATTCATAACTAGTCATTTTTATTGGAGAATTTCGGTTTATAAAAAAAAGTTTATTGTTTTGTAGTATAGATAAGGCATAACAAATTATATAGATTATTATGCGTTAATATTATTATATAACTTAAGAAAGGTTTATATGGCATAAAAAATATTATTTATCAGTAAATTTTTATTAAACTCCAAGGATATAAACTGTAATTTTCGTTATAAACTAATGGAGGAAAAAGAACATGTTGCTTTATTTCATAATAACTTTTTGCAGCACTCTTTTTGTTTGTGAGCGTACACGAAACACGAAATCACGCATAATAAAGTACAAATATAAAGATATTGGATAATATAATTTAATTAAACCAAGATCATAGAAACTTTAAGTTCAATGGTATTATATTGAGTCGGCTACTTTTTTTTTTTGGAACATTATTGAGTCGGCTCTTTGGCATATATGACAAATTCCTTATTCAAAATTGCATCATATATAAAAACAAAATTGACATTTTCTATATATAGACTAACATTATCTCTCAAAAAAGAATATTGAAAACAAACTTTGAAAATTTTTAAAGATATTGAAAAATATTTGAATTGCTTTGACACGTTGTTGCCCAAAGATCAGTCCAACATCCCTAATCACTAATACAAATATTATTATGCAAAATAAAATGGAGCCATTCTTGGAAATCCACCCCAAAGAAATGGGCTCTAAATTGTCATTCCAACAAATGCATCCACAGTGATAGCAAACACGAATCCTTTGGGGAACTTTCAACTTCCAAATTATACTCCAGTCTTTGGTATGCACTAGCCACTTCAAACTCTCCCAACTCTATAACTTCAGAAGGGATATACATTTCCATTGCCCATAGACCAGACCTCTTACATCTCTAATTCCAGCCAAATGATCTTTAGAGCAAGCTCTTCTCACATGCTTACCTCTCAATTTCTTATTACCATTTTGAATATACCAGCCAAGTTTCATGAGACACGAACTATTCATGTCTTCTAGATTACACATTGCTAACCCTCCATGAACTTTAGGCAACATCATGAACCCTTCTTTGGTCCAGGCTATCCCCCCAAACAAAAGCACATTGAATTTTTTGAATCTCATCCAAAATGCTCTTAGGAATAGTCATCATCAAATACACCGACAAAGACTGAATAACTGATTTGGCTAAAGTTATTCGACCCGCAAGAGACAGATTCTTAGTTTTCCATCCGGCCTGCTTATTCTTAACTTTGTCTAACAAGTATTGCAAATCATTCCTTTTAGGTGTTCTTCCTAGCAAAGGAATTCCAAGATAGTTTCTAACATTGGTAACTTCTTTAAACCCCGACAAGTTCACTAATTGTCTTCTAGTATTATGATTCACTAAGTTGTTGCCAAAACATAGTACAAAATTTGTGGAGAACATGCTTGACACACCCCATTTGCTAAATAGTTGCCTTGCCTAAAAGAAGCATATCATATGCAAACATCAAATGAGATATGGTTGGCCCATTTCTACTTGCCTTCATAGGAATCCACTTTCCCTCATCTACATCTTGGAGGATTATATGCGATAGTTTATCCATACACATAACAAAGATGTAAGGCGACATTGGATCTCCTTGTCGGAGGCCCCTCTGAGTGTCAAACAAGGAGGTTCTTTAACCATTACAAAGAACATTAGTCTAGACTGAAGATATACATTCCAAAACAATATGAGAAATATGATCAAGGATACCAATCTCATTAAGCAGGACCATCTTAACTGGTCATAGGCCTTGGCTAAGTCAACCTTAATCACAAAGAACCCCGTCTTACCTCTCATACCAAGCATACTATGCATTAATTCTTAAGCTACCATAATATTCTCGTGGATGCTTTTATCCAGAATGAAACATGCCTGGTAGGGCGAAATGATGATCTTAGGAATAATTGGCTTCAACTTATTAACCAAAATCTTGGTCAATATTTTATAACTTGTGTTACACAACGAGATTGGGCGAAATTGGCTCACAAATTCTGGTCTCTCAATCTTCGGAATAAGACAAATATTAGTGAGATTGATGTTCCTAACCTCCTGCAGATTTTCCCAAATTAAATATGATGGATAGAACTACAAAATGGTACCACCAAGCATATCCCAAGAGAATTGATAGAAACCCACTGGAAATTTGTCCGATCCAGGGGATTTCCAAGCACTAAGATCAAACACTGCACATTTTATTTCAGCTATACTCAAAGGCTCGTTTAGATATTCCATTAATCTGTCCTCAATAGCAGGAAAAAAAAAACATAGTTTGCCTCCAATCCCCATCGAGCTATCATCACTAAACAAGTCTTTGTAAAAAGAATTAACAAGACTTTTTATTTGAGCTTCTTCATCAATCCACTGTCCCTCATAATCAAACAACATAATAATTATTTTCCTTCTTTTTCTATTAACTGCTTTCAAGTTATAGAATTTAGTATTCCTATCCCCATCATGAAGCCACTTAGGCCGAGATTTTTGGAACCACTCCAATTCCTCTTGCTTTGTGTGTATTGGGTTTGGATGATTCTCAGTTTTTCATGGTGTTTGTTCAACTTCAACAGGTTTTCTACTTTCATGGACTCATACAAAGAATCCCTATCGCTTTGTGTCTATTGATTATTGAAAAAAATTAATGGAAGATGCCGTGTTATAATTAATCTTTACCAACATTTTTCTTATGACTATCACGAGAAGAATTTACTACGAGATTATTTATTTTTTTGGTATATAATTGTTTTCATTAACTACTTCTGCTACGCATAAAACTTGTGTATGGTATATTGCGAAATAACTTTTTTTATATTATTGTTGAATAATGTAATAGCACTGTAATGACTAACGACAATGTACGTATAATATACTTACGTATCTAGTTAGAGCTTAAAGATAGTCGTTTTTTACCAAATAATCACGTATAAATGCTAAAAGTTGTTTTAATAATTAGTTATAGTTTTAATTATTTAGTTTTAGTTAAGAATATTTTATCTTAATTACGCTCTTATATTATATATTGTACGCTCTCCATATATGAAGCGTATCTATAACAAGAGGTTTTTCTTTATATATATATATATATATATATATATATATGTGAGTGAAATAAATAAATATGAATTATTAGATTTAATCATGAATAATTAAAATAAAAACATACAAGTCATGAATTTATAAATTATTGTATATAGGTTCAATATGTAAATTAATCTTAGTTATAAATTTTGGTTTCTCACAGGTATTAACACTACTACAAAATTAGAGTTAATTTCCTGCGAATTTTTCTGTCAAAAAAAATCTGCAGGAATCGTCTGCAGGTAATTCTTGAAGATTTTTCTATGGTCCGGGATTGTTTATTATTTCCTGTGGATTTTCAGGTAATATTTTAATAAATTGCAGTAAAATTTCTAGTTAATTTTTTCTGCGAATTTTTGAATTGCGTAAATTGTCTCCTTGAGTTTTATAAATTCAATGCGCAATTGATACAAATAAGTTCAGATGGTTATCTCTTAAAAATAATATAAATTAAACTTCTTTTTTTTTACGAAAATATGAACATTTATTTTGACATGATAAAACTTATTGTAATAAAAAAATATAGATAATAACCTCTATTTCCTATAACAATAAAAATGCAATAACAGCCAGAAAACTTATTTTCATTAAAATAAAAAAATAAAGGTAATAACCTCTAATTTCCAATAACAATATAACGCAATAACAGTTAGAAAACTTGTTTTCATTAAATGATTAAATAACAAAAATTCTATTGATATCAAAAATATCTAGAATAAATAAATAATAAACTTATATAAATTCTGGAATATATATATATATATATATATATATATATATATATATATATATATATATTAATTTTTATGTTATTTTTTTTAATCTGCAGAAAATTTACCTACGGATTTTGAAATTCCTGCAAAATTTTCATATGATTTTTTCTGCAAGAAATTTCCAGTGAATTTTTTCCGCAGGAAAATTCGTAGAAAGAAGGTTTTATCTGTGGATTTTTATCCGCAGGATTTCCTGTGAATTTTTCAGGAAAATTGGCTGAAAAATCCCCATGAAGAGATTTTTAGTAGTATAAATACAATTGAACTAGAGTATCTCCTCTGATAAAAATTCGAACATTTATTTGCTAGATGTGAAAAATAAACTCTTTCCTCTAACCTAGCCTTCATTAATAAAAAAATGTAGAATGTAAAACATATATAGCTAATGTAAAAAAAAATGATTCTAATTAAATTATAATCCAACATAAGAGGAAGAAGTCGTTAAAACTTGTTTAAAATTATTATTTATGTCTCGTTACTAATCAAAAGAAAAAAAAAATATATCCCTTTCTATCTTAGATTAGCTAACATTGAATAATGAATAAGAAAGAGATGAAATCACGTGCTTGGTGCAGTGCTACCACACTGGCAGTGACAGAAATAATGGGTACATATTAAATTAAAGGTCTCCTTTTTTCTTTTTTTTTACTTTTAACTCTAAGAAGTTGTTAGAATAGAATAAGACAGAGTCCCAGTCTCTTATCCTATTGTTCTTTTTTAGTTCAGGAGTTTTTCCTACTTTAAATAAAGTGTCATTCTTTTTTCCTATTCCCCCTAAGTTTTCTACATATAAAACAAAGATTTATTTCTTCTTACAAGTACAATTTTAATTAATTATGGATGATTAAAAACTAAAGTATATTAAAATAATTTTTAAAAATGAACTAAAAATAATTGCTCGGGTGTCCGCTTTGGTATCCTTTTTCAATAGCGGATGAAATTATAACATATGTATGTCTACTGTTACGTATCACTAAAATATAATACTAATAAAATATTTTTATTTCAAGTCATGTGATGTAATACTATAAAAAATATTGCATTACAAACTCTATTGTCGTCCAAAAACAAAGATGAACAATATCCTATAAAAAAAATTATGCAAATAAGACTTTGAACTGAAGTATAACTTTAAAAAAATATTAAAATCACTTGGTGCATGCGAGTTTAAAAAAAAAAATAGATTAGGTATATCAAACTCTTTTTAATCACATCTGACAATAAAGAAACTCCTTATGAACTGGCCGGATCTAGTATGACAATAAAATACACTAGTCATAGCTTTTTTATTTTGACTAAGTAAAAGGAACACTAAAAGCCTAAAAAGCTAACAATGAAACTAGAGAAAGCACCTAAACTTTATTAAAATCAATTTAATATTTTATTAATCATTATAGGTAAATACGTACTCTGATAAAAAATTACTCTTTATTTTTACATAATTTAAATTAATTTTTATAGAATTATGAGTAATATGATTTTTTGTCACTTTTTTTATATATTTTTTAGTTTCTGTAATGTTGTTATCTTATGCACTAGTTTCACAGTATATTATGTTAAGCTAATTAGGTGGAACGTATATAATTTTATTAGGATCATGTTTGGTCCAAGTATGATGGAGGTTAGGGTAGGAGACTTAATAATGTATCTCCTACACAGTGAAAAATATTTTTTTATCAGATATATTTATTTTAAAATTAATGGTTGAAATTTTTTATTTTATTTTTCTCCCTCTCATTTTTGGTTTTACCCTTGATTTTTTTAATCTTTTTTCTGATTAGTAGTGATTTCTCTCCCTTTTCTTTTTCTCATACGGCTATGAATCCTAATTCTTTCCCCCCCAACAAGTTGATCCTCTCTATTCTTTGATCATTTAATTTGTACCCTTAAAAACCATCTACATTTAAGTGGAGAAAATAAACATTATTTTTTAGGGGTCTCTGGATTCGAAATTGTTGACAATGGAACAATTTTAAACTTGTGTTTTGTTGCGATATGTACTGGTGAAGTTTTGATAAGTCTCCCACCCTAGCTAGCCTTCATCCCGAAGTATATGAGGTCGTGGACTGAACTCGGGTGATCTAGTAGTCTTAATCGGATAATGGTTAATTTGTCGTTGAAGTGTCAATGTTTTGATACTTAAGTTAGCAACGAACCTCACACATGTTGAAAATGACACTAAAGGTCGCAAATAATATCTTCCTAAGACATGTATGAATATTATCTTAAAAGACTTATTTGTGATATTTCATGCATGTTTGATCAATAGAAACTTCTTAGTCATGTTGAAGCTACAAAACTCGTAAGGATAAAAATTTCAACCCAAAACTAGAGAAAAAAACTTGAGAAGAGAATGAAGAGAAGATTTTAGTGTGTCTGAAACAATGGGTGAAGGATGATATTTATAAGATGAGGGGAGCACAAAAAGAGAAAAAACAAATCGGAGAATTAAATGGACAATTAAACTCATTAGTAAAAACGGTAACACAATTTCAAATAAACAAAGAAATTGATTTGGTAATGATAAGGAGGATTAAAAACGGTCAAAATAAATTAAATGATGAAGACTGGAAATCTCGCAATTTCTATAATTGATCCAAATCAATTTTTGTTACAATAAAATCAAGATATTTCAGATAAGGTAAAAAAAATTTCTTCAAAGGAATTTAATTAAATGAAAGATAAAAAACTTTGCACGACCTATTATCACATAAATTGAAAGATTTACACTAAGACAAGCTATGTGGTCAAGTTCATGGGTAAAGACTTTCATCTCTTACTAATTACTTTAAAAACCCTTATCACAAAATATTATATTAGCACTTGAGTCAAAATTATCTCAAATAATATGAAACTCAACCTTTTGTGATATCTTAGAAACTATAACAACACATTGAGAATATAAGTGTAATAAATGTTAAATCTAGTTGTATTTATAAGAGGTTAGACTAAGTAAGTTTCTTACTCCTCCATAAGGGACTGAGTTCCTTGTATTCGCCATCCCACACACATTCAACCATTAAGAATGGCTAGATAAAGATACCAATCCATTCATTTTATTACGATCAATTAACTTAAAACATACATTATTAAAGAATCTATTCAAGAATCTCAGTCATCTAATCTTTATTCAACGGTTATAAATCCATATATTGAATGTGTGAATGCATGAAAATATGACTACACTGCATCCATATCCCTCCTCTATATGAGATCTAATGCTTTAATTAAGCGTAATATTATGAAATAGCTACTTGTTCGAATTTACTCTGTAAGAGAATTTTTTTTGTTATAAAAAAATTTAGGTAAAGGAAATGACATCTTAATCTATGATAAGAAAAACCTTTACAGTTAAGATTTAAAGATCATTGGTAAAGAAATTTACACTTAATTTTCTCCGTAGAGATAAGTAGGAGCTGAACGCCCTGTCATATATGAGACCCTAGAGATAAATTAATTTAATAGTGAGAAATTTAAATAATTTATATGAAATCTTAGAATAAAATTTGATTACTGCCAGGGGAAAAAAAAAGAAGAATAAAAAGTAAAAGTGTATGGCCATGGCATTGCTACGTTGTTGCATGCGTACCATAGAGAACTTTACTACATATATTTATTGCGGCAATCCTCTTTGAACCTTTTCTCAGTCAATCTTCTAAATAGTCTGACACCCTTTTTTATAACCGGTTTGCATCTTCTCCAATCACATTTTCGTATACGTGCATGTGCACCAACAAAAAATCTCATTCATAAAAAATATATTATTGTAATATAAAAATTTCATTATAACAAGTTTCAGTGGTCAGATTATATACAACATTTCTTTATAACGAATTTTATATCTAAGAAAATCCTGTCAATAAATTAGTATTTAAATATGTATAATGTATCAGTAAATACTTATTTTATATCACTGAAGCTTATAATAAATAAACGCTTTTGAATATAAAAATTATGTTGCAATTAAAATTTGTAAGAAATAAATATTTTCGAACATTTAAACTATATTATAAAAAAAGAATATGTTAATTATAAACCAAATGTATCCTAAGCATCAAGCATCACAGTCACATGTGTGACTTCAATGATTAAGGTGAGTGGTTATATATTATCGTTATTATTCAGTATTTTAATAGTGGTCCAACTCCCTTTTGCCGATATAAAGAAAGTTGTTAAAACTCAAAATTTAAAATCTATTGGATTTACCAACGTATTATTTGTCTGATTGATATTGAATTTGGATGCTTTAAGTAAGTTTTGGATTTAGTTGTCTAGAAAGAAAAATATGATTACGAAAAAAAATCATATTAAAAATGGCGAGTTTGATTGATTTTCTGATAAAAATTAATTATTGACAGTAAATATCTTACATAAATATTTTGGTGAAAAAAAATAATAATGAGATGTTACTTAAAACATGTATTTATGTGTGTTTCTTTCTTAGGCATCACGTTAAAAATTCTTAATAATTCTCATAGGTTAGCTGCGATTGAATGGGAGAGTGATGAAATCACGTGCAGAGGGCAAACCTACCAAACTGGCAGCGCCAGAAGGAATGAATATGTAACACATTGAAGGTCCATATATACTTAATTATATTAAAACTTGAAAGTACCCTTTTAATTAATTATATTATACTTTAAGTATATTATATACTCTTTCGGTCACTAATTATTTATAAGACATAGTTGGTTAATTTACGTTTATTAAGAAAATTTGTTAATTTAATTGTTGACATTAATTTTTTTTAATCATAATATTTTTTTAATTTATCCTTAATATTATTTTAAAAAAAATTCAAGGAGAGAAAAATAGATAATTTAGAGTATTTTAAAAAAAATAATTAATACGCAAGAGAAATCTTAGGAAAAAAATATGTTAACTATATCTTGTAAATATCAGCAAATTAAGGAAATACTTGAGTTTTGACCTATTACTTTCTTTTGCTTTTTATCTAGGGAAAGAACCTACTCGGTCTCTTTTAATAGAAATTTTCTTTTTAAATATGTATTTTTTTTATTTATATAACTTGAATTTGAGATCTATTGTAAAAAAATACAAACTCAGTTTTACTCCAACGAAAATAATATTAGTACTTGGACACCTTTATTAAATATGATTAATTTAAAACTAAAAATTTGTTAAAATAATAATTAAAAAATAATAAATTTTATTAAATTAGTAATAATTTTTATCAATTATATTCGCCACGCATTGTTATAAAATTTTTCCTTTATTTTTAACATAATTATAAAATATGATTAATTATGAGTTAAATTTTTATCTAGTATTTCTTATGTCACCTTTTATAAAAAAAAATTAATTTCTTTCTGTCATACTATTTATATTATATTATGATGAGTTGAATAGGTGGAACACATGCAGGGTATCATAGGAAGAAGATTGGTTCACACTCAATGAACGCAGACAACTATAAAGATTATATATTGAATGTGTGAAGGAATTAGTATAAAATCGTTTTATTTTATTTTAATTAAATATATTTTTTTAATTTTGAATATATAATTGTATTAAATATTTATTTAGAAAAAATTTTATTTATAGTAATTTTTTATAACTCGAGCAATATTATTTTTAATATAAAATATATGTAATCTCTATTATAAAATAATTATAAAGAGATTAAAAAAGTAATTAAATAATATGATTCATAATATGACATAATAATAAAAATATTAATAATATGTGTATAACAAAAATAACTATTATTATTCGAGCGATGAGAAAATAATAATATGTGTATATCTAATATGACTATAATACGTAGTCCTTTGTGATTTGTTTTCGGTGTGAGTTTTCTTTGTTCCTCATCCTTCCTAAAATGAACAAAAGGAAGAGAAAATTGAAATTAAAATTAAAGATCAAATTATTTTATCTTTAATTAGAAAATATATTTTATTCATATTTTCGCTCTTAATTTTATTTCTTTTGTCCAAACTTTTCTTAGTCAACCTTCTCGTGTCACGTCTTTGAATAACATGGACTTTGGATGAGTCTCAAATCACGTTGAAGATAGAGTTATGATATAACAAGAGATCTCATTCATAAAATATATATATATATATATATATATATATATATATATATATATATATATATATATATATATATATATATATATATATATATATATTACAACTCTTATCAAATGACACAATCAAAATTTATATAAAAAAACTAATCAAATTCTTTTATAATCCACGAGCACATGCAGGTCATTTTTAATTGGCTCGTAAGGTATATACGACATTCTAATCAAGAATGGTGGAAGACTCCACACCCTTTTGAAAACGATGTGGAAAATATGAAAGCAACTTTTCCATCGTGTGATTTTCTACCCAACTTTAGTAAACGTTAACATATGAAATATTTAGCAGTTAATTATGTTTTTTAAGCTTGTAATTAAGAGATTAATTTTTAATTCTACGAATCTGCATGTAAGAAGAATATGGATTTCATAAAATAAAAAAGAAGAGTATGGGTTAAGATTTAAGAGAAATTGAGCCCTTCGAAGAATTAATCTCTAAATTTCTGCAGCAAAATATCCCAAGTTAAAAAAAAAAATTACGAACCGAAGTTGAAAAGTGGAAACGAGCTTTGGAAGCTATGAATTTCTGGGAAGTTATCTCCAAGTCAATTCACATGCCCTTTACATAAAATTCTAAGTTATAGTGCTTTAGCATGAAAAGTGAAAACCATGTTCAACTACGTTATTATTAAAGTAGAAACTTACGGCAACACTAAATAGTGTTGTTTTTTTATTATTTAACACCAAATACAGTTGTTAGAAACAGTTGATAATTGATGTCGTAGAAATGACAAAAAAAAAAAAAAAAAGTTCTGGAAGATTGTCACTTATCCAGTAGTGACACTGAAAGTGAAAATTGATGAATTGATGGCTCAGCAAATGAGATTAAATTCAACGAATTCCAAAGATAAGAAAATTGTGTTGATGATGATACCGGAGAGGAAAATTCTACGGTAGACTAAACAATAATATCTGAAAAAATTAATATCTAGCTATAAGGTGCAATGTATATATATTATTGGATAAATGATAATGCAAACACAGGATGACACTGAGGGTGAGACTTTAGTGCTCATCTGTCTTAAAATTCTTGATGCTGCTATCTTTGTTTTCTCTTGAGTCATTTTAGTACTCATAACTGATAAGGTGCAAGGATTTTTTTTTTCTTTTTCTTTTTAGGTGTCTTTGGTTATGGGTTAAAGACTAATTTATTGAATTAAGAAAATTTATTTAAAGAGTCTAGCTATCTCCCTTAATAAATGTTTCGTTATACATCCAAATTTAAGAATTAAACTTCTAATCACATATTTATCAAATATAATTATTTGTTCATCATATATCATACGACATCGGTGTTAGAATTATTACTACTATTTTATTATATTTTTTTGGCATGTGATAACTTTTTTTTATGCCATCACCTATCACATGAGGGTTTTTTCAGATATTTATACAACCATATTTACAACAAGTTATACAATGACTCTCACATCAACAAAAAAATAAAATTAAAATTAAAAAAAATCTATCTTAATTAACAAGTTAACAAAAAACAATCAAATATTAATTTATCTTAATTTTTTTATTAAAATTTGAATTTTCCGCTGATGTGATGGTCATGGTATAAATTGTTATAAATATTATTGTATGAATATCATTACTCTTTATTATTATTATTATTATTATTATTATTATTATTATTATTATTATTATTAACTGTGGAGAGGTTTTTGGGGTTAAAGCAACAAGGGTAAAATCACTTCTTGAGGAGAATCTTTGTACACATTCTTTGTATATTTTCTTACAGGTATTTTAATAAAAAAATCATTTTAACATAATAATTAATATTTTTCATAAACTGTGATATCTGTGTATTAAATATTCAAAGCAGAAATCAAAGCTAAAGAAGAAATTTCCCACCAGAGTAAAAATTAAACGAACACTTTAGATAAAAATGAAACAAGAAATAGAATACCAGTTTTACCCATCATCCATCTCCCTCACCCACAATAAATTGAGATAGAGGTGACATGAACCAATAATTGTGGTTATGTTTGTATCATAAGGAATTGGAGATTCGATCAAAGCAAAATAATGTTAAACGATAAATCTCTGCTCAAGGTATCCCATAATTTGTGTGACAAACATTTTGTCTTGGAAAATAGAAAACATGTTCTGTTGGCTTAGTGACCCACATGGAGAACTAAGAAGAAGCTGATTGAGAATATTTCGAATAACTGTGTGCTCGTGAGTGACGGTTGATGTTACCTGCACCTTCAAGTTGCTTTTTCACCTCTTTTTTGGCTTCCGATATAATAAATTTAACATGTAAAATTGCATTCCTGAATGGTTATAGATTTTGACTTCCTGCATGAGAAATTCATAAGGTAAAAAAAAAATATTCCAGAAAAAAATGCTGGAAACAACTTGGAGGTGCAGAAAACAATAGATGTGAGTGAATGATCAAATCAGTACGTTTGGAGATGAGTAGTAAATAACAAAAATTAAATACAGTTGTTATAGGTTGACAAAAAATATATATAGTGCTTTTGATATTAATTTTTTTTATATCTATGACATTGGTTTAAATTTGGTGATGATTAATTTCTGTTAGAAAATTTGATTGGACCGACTTTATTAAAATCTCTTCTTTTAATCACAAGACTCAATCTCGAGATTTTACATAAGATCCTCATATGACAATTTTGTAACTATGTTGTTTAATCTTATTATGTTCTTTTTAACATAGGTTGTGGATTGGCTTAAGTTGCATATGCATATCAACACTAACTGTCTTTGGTAGTCTAAATTCTAATGCATTGAATTAGCACCCGCATATTGTCTAGTTTGTTTGTTTCCTCTAATACTTTTGACTTTAGCCTGGTCTGATTTTGCTCCTCTACATGTCCAAAAGAATATTGATCTATTTCGCATTGCCGTCATCTACGCAAAATCTATTTGCCAAGAAACAAAAACAAGAAACGAAACAAGTTGTTATTTGACACCTGTTTTAATATATTTTTCTCTTTGTTGACTGAAAAAAAAAAGGGTTGTTTAAGACCAACCAATCCTCACTCACTAACGTTCAAACTCGTCTATTTCACACATTTGACCATCGCACTCTCTCAGTTTGAGAACGAAATCACGCTATTTTGGTCTCAAGGGTAAGTAACACCTTTCCATCAAAAGGTAAGTAATACATATAAAGCATGCGATATATGACTATTATTTTCAGTTTTTTTGTGTTGTTTTTTCTACCATGATTCCGTCTCTAAGACTAGAGAAAGGAAGGAAACATATGTACCCAAAATTAAACTGAACTGATTAGTTGGGTTTCTCATGTCATCTCAATCTCAGCAACTCAATTATTTTCTTTTTTACTTCTTGGGATACTTAAATGGATTCTACGTTTACATATAACTCATTTACTTTTTATAATTTATCCAACTCACCCCTACGATTCCGCAACTTTAAAACTTTACTACATGAGTCCCACAAATAACCTTGTATCCTTACATTTTATTACTATTTCATAAAAACACATGCATGAGATCCACAGTAGCTCATTTGCTATCATATAAACCTTTTTTTTTTATTTTAAAAACTCCAAGCATCGATACTTAAATAAATAATTGGTGCTTAACAAACTTGTGCTAGTGTCTCTAACTGCTAACGCTTGATAAAAATCAATCTTATTAAGCATTCCTTCTAATGAAAAGTGGAATATTAATCATGTTCTGAGAAATATTCAACGGTTCCATGATTATATGATTTTTCTTATAAAAGACCAAGGGAAAATTCGTTCTACTCCGGTGTATCCCACGCTGGATTCCTCCAAAGATGGGGTGCTGTAAAATTAATGTTGATGGAAGCTGTATGTATCCTTCCCAAGATCTGTGATCATATTCTCATTCCTCTTCTTCATGGCCTTCAGATCTCCTAAGAGAAAGGATTTAGGTGTATCACTTGTTAGATAGATAACTCCAATCTGGTTGGTGTTGTTAATTCTGGAACCCGTACTCCTTTGCATCCCTTATGTAAAGGTTTTGGATCTCATGAATATTAACTAGTCGATCTCTCTAGCTTGTTAGTAGAGAGGCCATTGTCTTGCTAATCATGGGGTGAGTGAAGCAACCCCGATCTCTTTATTTGGAATTATTAAAAAATATGTTGTAAAAAAAATGTTATTTACATTCCTCTTGTACAAGTATCAGGATTTTTTTCCTTCTAAAAATATACTTTTAAAATATAAAATACACTTATAAGTTATAATCACCAATATTGAAAAAGCAACATTGAAATGATAGATATATCTTATCCTCTAGGATATACTCCCTTCATGAGATAAATCCTTTGCTCTTCTTTTTTATCCGTAAAAATCAAAGATAATGTCAAAAGATTACAATAATTCATGCATCCTTATCAACCAACTCAACTAAACTCTCCTAATAATCTTCTGCTCTTCTAAATACAATTAAATCCGTTCAGCATATTGATATACATTTATATATACTATGTTTTTGCGCACGTATACTTCCGTTTTCTTTTATTTATTCCATATACTATGGAAAGCCAGAACGCCCAGAACCCGGTGATTTAGTTTATTACAAATCTAGATACCAGTTTTTTTTTTTTTTTCCTTTAACATAACTGATATGAAGACTAACTATCCAATTAAACTGTCAGGCGGCAGCATAGCAAATGCCATATGCAGTGGAGGGAAAAACATTTGGGTCACAATTTCAAAATTCATAAAAATCAGTTCATGAGTATCTCTCTACATGCACATAAATTTCAACGGCAGATTATATGAATAAATACAATACACTGGAAGGATTTATTGTCAGCAATATAAATGAAATTTCTAATTTCCATCAACCATTCAATACACTTCAACACTAGCCATTCTAGCCAACATTCTGTGTATGTCAGGATTTGGTTGTCTGGTGATATGAATTTATTGAAACACAGAACGACAGATTGCTACATTACTGAGCTATGTAGTTATTTGCGTTCATCTGAATTCTGAAGGGTAACTTTTAGGTAGGATATAAGAGAGAAAGAGGTGTTTAAATTACAAGATCTCATTATCTCAATAAATTACATTTTACATGTAACTCAAGGAATAGCATCTCAAAAATTAGTAGTAGTGTCTGCCGCAAACAAAAGTTCACATATGGTAATACAACTACAATTGAGACGTTCCCCCATCCCTCAAGTATGTCTCAAACCATCATTGAATGTTACCACTGAACGTCGGGTGTTTCAATATCAGTCAAACCATGATAAAGTTCATATCTTCTTGTTCACTTTTCCACTCTGTTAGCCATACTGTTCAACTGTTTTTCCAACTGCAAGCCAAACCCCAAAAGTGAGATACCCTAAACAATGACTTGCAGAATTACAAATGACAAATGTATAAGAAACCTATTCTAGTTAGTTATTGATACTTGACATAATATGAAGAGTCCTACTATAACCCAACAACAGTAAGTAATACTGACGACAACAGGTAAATAGATCAACAAAGAAACTTCTTACTAAATAGCACACAGCTTCAGTAGTAAATTAGTAATGAAACTATTTCCAAATTTATGGATTGTTTGATCCTTGGGTGTACTATCTCTGCCTCCCCTCACCCATGGACTGCTAGATCTTGGGAAAGAATACCACTACAGGCAACATGTTTCAGCATACCCTCCCATTCCACATAAGTCTTTGGACTTTCTTTGTACATCCACCCTATTTTCCTAGTTAACGGAATGTTTAACCTATTTTCCCAGGTAATGGACAGGTATTAAAGTTAAACTTAGGGTCATTGTGGGTCATGAAATTGGACCTTGAAATTGCAATTATGATGTTTCGAAATCCTTTTAGAATTGGAATCACAATTCCATGGAATTCTTATATAAAATAAAACTAACATTTCCCAATTTCTAACCTTTACCCTTCAAATTACAATTTTTAGCCTCACTTTAAATTGGAATCACAATTCTAAGGTCCAATTCCATGGAATTATTATATTGGAAATGTGATTCCCTGGGGTCAATAATGCTGAGACAACAATGCACTATCTACATTTGAATGTCCTCAGAAACTAAGGCAAGTCATTGTTACGAGTGGATAATGATTAGAGTAGATAAATTGTCAATTTAGAATCTACATTGCATAGGCAATGAGTAATAAATTTGAATGAATCTATCTTAAAGAAAATAATAAGAAAAAAAATACACAATATGCTAAAGAAGGAACAAGTTCAAAAAGTTATTTACATTTCTTGAGATTGAAACAAGAGCACAATACCAAGAAAACAATACTCAATCTAAAAATGGTTACGTATATGAAAGACCAAAATTAAAACATACCTGAACATTTTTCATCTTTTGTCTTTGCAATTCCTCAACAAGGCTTCCAATGCTGACATAAGAGTTGAAAATAAGATGTATGTGGAATTTAATTTAAAGATTAAGGAATCAGAAACTCAGTTGCATCCATATACCTCTGTTGGAGTTGAATCACCTGAAAATGCAGCTCTCGCTCCCTAGTTGTTGCAGGTGGTGCCTGAAAGTTGCACAAATATGAGACCATTTAACAAAACAGCAAGAAAGTAGCAAACTCCTGCACAAGTAATCAAAATATTTCTCAAACCTGCTTCTCCAATTTATCTTTTTTTTAAAAAGACTGTTTTTCACTGTTCCAAAATTCAATGTATCAAATTCCTTAAATATTTTTTATGGGCCTCATATCATGGATCCCCAATGAAGGTTTACCATTGAAAGAGGAAAGAGAATGAGGATAAGTTTGAAAATAGGGATGTCAATGGGAAGGGTTTGGAGTAGAGAAAATGCAGTCAAACTCTTTTCTGCATAACAAAATTATGTCACTGCATCTAAAGTTGTGATCTACAACATTTACAAATTACAACAATCAACACATCTCACCATTAAAGGAAGAGTATGATAAGAGAAAAAATTGTATCATAGTAATTTACCTGCAACATATCACCTGTCCCTGCCTCTACTGATTCTGTATTCTTGCCTGTAACAAGAGAAGAAATTAAAATTCAAAAAACTGAATTGCCAGATTTAAGGAGCAACATGCACACACACACACACACAGAGGCATTACCAGAAGATTGTTCGGCATACTTTATTAATTTAATAATCTCTTCCTGGCAAAACCCAATGGAAACTACGGTTATGCCTTAGACTTGTCAGTGTTAGAAAATAGAAAACTAAGAAATGCTACAGAAACATACCCTCTGCAAACCATTATGTTGCAAGATGCACTGCAGTGATGGAAGAATAGCGGTAGACATGAAATTTTGATTTGGTGGACTGGTAGGACTAACAACTGGGCCAGATGTGCTGTTTGAAGGACCCTAAATGAGAAAGAAATGGCAATGGTTACAAAGCCATTGCCTAAAACATAAATCACCTAAGTTCCATCCTCAACAATTGATAGTAATGAAGTCAAACATTCAAGCAAAGATGAAGGGATACAATTTTAATAAATAGTATAGTCTGGATATAATGAGTCTGGCAAGATCTAATCAGAAATTAATAGGAAAATGCAGAACTCAGATGTGCTTGTTAGGACTAACAACTGGGCCAGATGTGCTGTTTGAAGGGACCCTAAATGAGTAAAAGAAATGTCAATGATTACAAAAAAAAGCCATTGGCTAAAACATAAATCACCTAAGTTCCATCCTTGATAATCACTATTAATTAAGTCAAATATTCAAGCAAAGAGGAAGGGGTACAATTTTTTAAAACATAGTATAGTCTGCATATAATGAGACTGGCAAGATCTAATCAGAAATTAATACAAAGATGCAGAACTCAGATATATGATTGTACCATTTGATGATTCACCATAGACCAAAGAAAAATGCCAATACACACTTCTTTCTGCAAACTCTTCATTATAAGGTGAATTTCATGAGGGTCCCACCAAATAGGAAGGTGGGACTCACATGATTCAGTAGGTCCCACATTACTTTCACCCACTAATAAAAAATGTGTCGAAGAAACTGCTTTGCTAACCTCTAAAAAGAAAATTTGTTCAAGGATACTAGTGGGGACAAAAGGATCTTCCATTTGATACATACCATTGGACTGAGATCTGTCAATGTGAACCGCCCCCTACGCCGGAAAAATGCTCCATCCGATGTGTCATCAACTGCACATAGAAAAAGCATTAAAAATATATGTATGAGACATTTCCCAATGCATTTATTGAGATAAAGTAAAAATCTAGCTGACATAGGAGAAAGAAAATGGTAAAGATTATCAAAATACCAATCAGTTTAACAAGAAAAATACACATACCCAGTGGAAGGTTGTTGGTGTCTCTTTTCTGCCGATATTGCAATGGACCACTGTGATTCCTCTCTGAAGAATACTTTGTTTGTAGATAATCCCTTTTAAGATAAACAAAACATTTGATAGCACATTAATACTGCAAGCCAAATATGCAACAGTAGTAAAGCAACAAGAACATCTATCAGAAAATAAGGATCCCACTTCTCTCAGTCCCAGATCATTATAAAACCAAGCTTTCAACAGATGCCGAATTTTCATAAATTCTCAGTAATCATGTTTCATTTTCTAATGCAACCAATGCAATTGCACAATTTCTTTTAAAAAAACAAGAGTGAAAAAGACAGGCACAAAAAAAAAGTCAGAGACATTGCACAGCATGCGAAGTTACAAATATTAAGCATTTGCTTCAATTTGCTCAAATCTTTTAAAAAAAGAATTCGTTTCCAAGAAAGGCTCTGAGAAATTCTAATAACAATTCCAGAAAAGAATTGGAAAGCAAAAATGACGCTACAAAAAATTGCTGTAAAAATAAAAATTACCTGTCCCCATCAGTAACAACCATTTTGGGAAAAAGAAAATTATCAGGTAGTAAAGAACCACTTGGAAACTTTTTTTGCTGACTGGTAGTATTTTGTTGTAATGAAGTACTTGGCCTAGAGCTTTCATTGTCAATTCTTCCATCATGATCCAAATCTCTTGGACTGCTGTTATTAATGTCATCTTCACACATATCAAAGCACCCTCTGCATAATTTACATATGAATAAGATAAAAATATTCTCTAATGAAAACTGCATTGCTATTTGCTAAACTAGTACATAATTTTAGAAAATGCTAGGAAGAATTTAACTTAGTCACCTGAAAAAAAACTGAGTTGATAATTCAATTAAGTACATCCCATTTACAACATCCAAAATTTGTCTTTATTTCTTTATAAGACAAAAAAAACTAAAAACATGTATAGCATTCTATATTCTATACTTTCTATAAAAGAATGGAGAAATGAATCTGAAAGGAAATTGCATAAACTTCCACATACATCATATACTAAATTTTAATGATGATATGAGAGATAACCAAAGGACTGTTTGTATATTATAACTTATAGGTGCTTTATTATAAATAATAACTAAACAAAATAAAATAAACAACCCGATTACTAACAATACAACCAACAGTGAGTCAGCTTGAAATATAAGCTTCCACATAATTGGAAACATAATGATATCATAACCCATACACAATACTAACACTTCAAAATAAAAAATAAGTAGAGAAGAAAGAATGGAAAAAATAACCATACTTAAGTGCTTGAAGAGGTTTAGTAGGAAATGAAACAAGTGAACCCTCCAAATCCTGAAGATTGTTGAATCCATCCTGAAATAAGAGATGTAAATCCTGTCCAGTATACTTTAAGAAAAGTTTATAGTTCGCAAAGAACATAAGGTAAAGAAAACATAAGATCAATATCAGACAATAACAGTACCTCCTTGTCCTGCGTGGGTGCATCATCTGAATGATTAGCTGCTCCAGCTGATAGCCTCTCTGCAGAAACTTTGAAGTTGTCCAATCTGTCTTTTTGCTTCTTATCCCTTTGTGGCTCTTCTGCATTAGGTATGTCATCATCTTGAATCTGTTGGCAATATAAAAAATGTTTACAAGAAGAAAGATAGTAATGCCTAACTTTTCAACCTAATTAAAATAAATAAATAAGACGAAATAGGAAGGTAAAAAATACTTACAAGAGCGGCTTGACTTTTCAAATCCTCCAGGTTAAAATTCCAGGCACTGATTCCTCGAATATATTCTTTCTGTAAATGAAATAGTTGTTCAATTTAACACATTCTTAATTCTTAATTATATTAAATGTTTTACAAAATGAAGTATGGATACAATACAACATAGACACAAGAATACAGTGAGTAAAGTGACATAATGGGAAACCACACTCATAAAAATCATCACCTTGCACAGAAACAAGCATTTACTATGAAGAACTTAAAATGAACCTACCTGAGATAATTGATCTTTATCTTCATAAAGAGCCTTGTTCTGCACCAATAAATCCGCCTCTTTAGCCTGGAACATAAGCAAGAGGAATGATAACAAAACCCAAACAATTTTTACACAGAACAGAAGAGTTTGCAAATGAACAACAAACCTTCAGCATTCTAAAACGATCTCCTAAAGGAGCAAGGCCTTCTAAAATGGTGCGAGCTAAATATTTGCTGGCACGTGCTTGTTTAAAGAAGTGGTGTTTTAAAAGCTTTTCTGAACTTGGACGCTTTTTTGGGTCTTTTACTAAGCAGGTGGCAACCAACTCTTTGAAAGCCTGCAAAGAGATGAGGAAAAATTTAGATGAAAATAACCAATGTAAGTAATAGATGCTTCAAAGTGTTTAGTAAAACACCATAAACCTTTGAAAATTTTTTGTCTCTTTCATAGTCAAGACCTGGAGGGGCATTTTGTAAAGTCATGAGCAAAACCTGCATCCAAAAAAATAAGGGGAAAAAATTCAACCCAGAGCTCACAGAAATAAACAGGGACTTTCTCTGTCAGTAGTTAAATGCAAATATTAGAAAACAAGAAAATTACCTTCATAGGTGGATACTTGGAAAATGGGGCATGACCATGAGCAAGTTCAAGTGCCGTTATACCAAATGACCATATATCTGCTCTGTTAATAGAGAAAATTAAAATAAAAATATAGAACTCAGCAAAGACTAAGATATCAGGGCACAAAACGATGATGATGACGATGTGGATAAAATTACATCTGAAAGGGAAGGGAAGAATAGAAGACACTTACTTAAAATCATATCCATGTAATTGCTGCATAACTTCAGGAGCCATCCTGTGTAAAATAAACACAATTCATAGCTTCAACAGTCATACATACAATGGTAGCCAGATGAAAAACTACAACAAAAGAGGATTAGTAGGATGGTACCAGCAAGGTGTTCCAACAAAAGTGTTTCTTGAACGTTGCCTATCTCCAGTATCAAACATACATGCTGACACTCCAAAGTCAGCTAGTTTGACTGCACCATTAGAATCAAGCAGAATATTCCCAGCCTGCATGGTTAAAAATAACTAAAGGAGGAGGAAAAGGAGAAGACCAGAAAACCAAAAACATGGAGAAAAGGGAAAGAAAAAAATTCATGCATGTAAAAAAAGTAGTTCTTGGATTCAGCTACAGCTTTACAAGCACCACAAAAGCAGAAAATGGAGCTCTACCAAAATCTCAGATTCAATCAATCAATTCTATTTAGTTTATGATTAAGAAATCTAGCTGTAAGATTCTCAATTTTCAATGTCAAAAGGGTGCATAGCTTTTAAAAAATAATAGGTCAGATAGTTGATGCACAATACCTTTACATCTCTATGTATGTGACCATGGGCATGAAGATAGACAAGAGCTTTGAGAACTTCATGCAATAAAGTAGCAATAACAGGCTCTTCAAAACCCTCAGGATAGTTAGATTTCATTATATGAAGGCAAGACCCCCCTGCCATGTATGGCATCACAACCCATAGATTGTGTCCAGCAGTAAAAGAGCAATGTGCCCGTAAAACATTCGGGTAATCAATCAAGTTCATGGTCTGTACCTCTCTACGAATGCCATCCTGCATAATTTGCAGAGCTATCAATAAGAATTTATCCAATACGACAGCTACAGAATACAGCTACAGAATACAGTTAGAGATTGAATCATTGAAATTATCCTTGTATTAAAGCAAATAATGCAACCCACGTATATTTATTCAACAGACTAAAAAAGTGAACTGAGAAAACACATACATAAATTAACACCAAACAATGTAATGAATAATAATGATTGAAATCATCCTTTTTATAACTTCACAAGTCATTGAATACAAGCATGCTCCATTTAAGTGAAATGGAGAAGTACTATAAAATATGAAAACAATATGTAATCTACATACCAAGTCATTATTGCACTTCTCTAGATCGAGAACCTTGATGGCCACTATCTCATTGAGTGGAACACAGAGAGCCCTGTATACGGAGGCACTAACGCCTTCACCAACTTCTTCATATAATGTGTAATCTTCTGCATTAAGAGGAAATCTTTTCTCCAAAACATGCTCCATTTTTCTTCTTATACCATAACATCAATATGTTTATTATTAAATGCACCACTGAAAAAAAATAGATCGCATACTGGAGTAGTGAAATCAATGTTATAATACTTCCAGGTTGGTAGCATTTCCCCTTTTCTCAAACCCAACTAGAAAGTACATCCAAAAACTTTACAAAGATGCTTTTTCCCCGAACCAAAATGTTCCTTTCAACTCCACTGATAATGTAATTGACAAATGCTCTCATTCAATGCTAATTAATATCGCAAAACTTTAAATTTGAGTATATTGATCTGCTTATTATTCAGCAAGGTGTAACAAATTAAACAGGCACTGTTAGATGTTACACAACTAAAATAGCATGAGATAAAAACAAGAGGTATCAATTCAGCACTGCATGCAGATAGGTAGGTGAAGAGGTCATCACATCAATCTCCAATATCTGCAGCAAAGGTCACAAAAGACAAATTCACTACTCAAGAAAATTAAACAATTGACCCTACAAATTTTAAAAAAAAATATTACCGAACAGAATTAGAAGTGAGATCCATAAATCGTGCAATATTAACACAAAAAGATCATATCAATTATACACACATACATACATATATGTGTTATGATTCATGAACCATCAATCTTAAAAGCTTAAGCTATTAGGTGAAGACACGTGAATGGTTTTATAATACATCTCTAACACGCCTCCCATGCAAGAGCTGTTTCGTCTCAAGGCATAGATAATGCACAGGCCCACTTACCTTGTGCTAAATATCTGAAACTCTTAACTATTTTTGAACAGTTTTAATCCATGGTTGAGAAACAATTTAATACTTAAATTAAGGATGGTCAAACTGACTAGGGTGGTGAGTTTTGGCCATTTTCAAACTACTTTAGTTAAATATGTGTCATCCATAGGCTCATCTGTCCCCATACTTATCATCAAAATGGAGTAGTTTAACACATTGTTGAGCTTGGAGCCTTGGACTAAGTGACTAACACTCCTTGCTCAAGCCTTTCTCCCTACAAATATTGGGATTATGATTCATGCCTTTCTCACAAGTGTCTATCATATCCAGGGGTGTGCAAAAAAAACCGAACCAAACCAAATTTATAAAACCAAACTGTTTTGAGAGAAAACCAAACTGAAGCACTTTTTGAAGGTGGGTAATGGCTCTAATGTCTGCTTTTGGATTTCCTAGCAGCATATAAAATAAAATTCTACTACAAATCCCCCCTTCCCTTTCAAAATCCTCCTCCCATGGGGGAACAAATTATATCAGGGCATAAGGTACAGACTTCTTCCCAAATAAACAGTACTTCGGCATGATTAACCATTAGCACTCAAGAGGTCAAACCTTGAAAAACTAAGCCTTTTAGATCCCATAAACATTGATAGATCTAATATCACATCCTAGTATACCCTCTTTCACTCTGCAAATCATGATTATTAGTTTATTACAATGAACTTTGATCTACAAGAAGTTCTACCTTCTTTCCATGTTTGTCATTATTTAACAAGAGCTGTCATTATATATGCATGAACTTTATTTCCAAGTTAAATTTATTCCTCTATTATCAAATTTCAATCCAACTAAAAATTAATAAATGGAAGAACATTTTCTATGCTTCCAATGACCTTTGTACGTGTTCAAACCAACCTAATCATGGAAGAAAATTCTAAGATAATCATTGGAAGCTCAATATGGTTCATGGTTCATTTGAATAATCAAGTGATCACATTCTGAGAAACTCATCAATGAATACATCAATAAATTTGAAAGCAGAAAGTAAATTAACGAGGAATTTAAGGATAACAAGGGGAAGTTGAGGTGTAGGTGTTTGTGCATGCATATAGAAAACTTTCTAAGAAAAGAATATCATTTATCCCCAATAATTAGGTAGTAAGATTCCATGTATGTTGTATTTAAAAAAAACCTAAGACAATAAAACCAACAATTAGGTTGGTATAGCTCATTAGATCAAAAAGGGTGAGTTGCTAACAAAGCAAGTTTCTCCTTCTAGGTAATGTTTGACTGACTTAGCTTATTTTGGGCTTCTCTTTTACTTAAAGGGAGAATTCGGACCAAAAAGAATTTTAAAAGAGCAACTTTTTTTTTAATGAAGAAAACATTAAAAGAATCAGAGCTTTTGAAAAAAGAAGCATTTGACATCTACTACTCCTTTTCCTTCTCTATTTCAAATTCCAAAATTCAAGAACACATTACCCAAGGAATTTCAACTTAAAAGTAACTTTTAAGCTTTAAAAATTATAAAATTACCAAACAACTTTAACTTTAAAGTTAAAGCTCCATTCCACATTTTGTTCTTACACCCTTCAGCTGCTATTTCTCTAAGGAATTCCTTGTTTTGCCTTCTTATAAATTTTGGACATGTCCTAAGTCCCTGGACCAATATTTGAGGATTAGCTTTCATGATTTTGGTAGATGTAAGGAGAAGCTAAGCCTAAATGTTTTTCGCTAATATGAAATCTGTGCTACTATTTGGTGCACAACTCTCTAAATTTTAAAGGTGGGTTTATAAGGGACAACAGTTGATTTGGGATAAGACTAGGCATTAAATGGCTTTTGTTTGGAGTAAAGCACACAGTCATGTCAATGGGTTTCTCCAATAGTCTGCTGAGGGATTGGAAAGCTTTGCAACATTATTGTTTTCTTTTTCTTTATTGCTTACTAGTTTTGTACTTTCTCTTACATTATGGAGGATTCCTTATCCTCAGAACTCCCTAATTTGCTGTTTCACTTTATCTTTGTGGATTTCTCCTTTATTAAAAGGGAAAAAAAAAATTTCCTTGAAATCTTGAGAGCTCCTTAGTCCTAGCCAAGGATATTTTCCATGATTGAACCAGTAAAATAATCCAGTTGTCTGTCCATTACTCGTTGGCAACAAAAAAATATAATTCGTTTAATCCATCCTTTGTAAAGTCAGTATCAGTCCCTACAAATAAACCTTCAGCAGTTTTTCTTGTTGCTTAATTACATCACCAATGGCCAAACATAAAACACCGCCAATACGTTGGCAACTCCAACATATCCCACAAGATTTATCATAAAGCCCTTTCCTAATGGAATCTGGTCAATCCAAAATATAAGATACAAATTTCTGGTACTTTTTTTAGGGCTGCAATGGATTTCCTAGCTGCATATAAAATTCTACTATACCCCTCCCCTCAAAATCCTCTTCTTGAAGGGGAACAAATAGTTCAGGAAAAGAGGTATGGGCATCCTCCTTCCCAATACAAACAGTATTTTCAGCAAGATTAGCACTCAAGCTTTCAAATGCTAAGTCTTCTGGATCCCATAAACTTTCAGAGATCAAATAACACATCTATGTTTACCTTCTACACATCAGCAAGCAATGATAATTAAAAAAAAAACTGAGCTACGAAAAAGTCCACCTTCTTTCAATGTTTGTCTTAGCAAATTTCCCCTTTTATTTAAAAAAAAAAAAAAGCAATCTCCTTCAAACTTGAGAGCTCCTGGACCTCCCCTAGCCTAGGCAATTTCCCATGATTAAGCCATCAAAATAGATTCAAAGATTCATGTAATCTCCTCAACATACAAGAAGCAAAATTAAAATAATCCAGCAGTCCATCCATCACTCTTTGGCAACAAATAAATGTAATTTGTTTAATCCATCCTTTGTAAAGCCAGCATCACTAGAAATAAAACCTTCAGCAGTTCAACCAAACATCAGTTTTGTTAGTTGCTTAATTATATCTCCAATTGCCAACACAAAATATTGCCTGTATCATGGCCAATTCCAACCTACAACACAAGATTTATCATAAGCTCTTCTCCTAATGGAATCTGCTCAATCCAAAACATTAGATACAGATTTCTTATACATCCTCTAGTGCTGCAATGGATTTCCTATCCTAGCAGCATATAAAGTATAAAATACCTTATTATGTAGCTCAGAGTAGGAGTTGTAGCAGATATTAGATACCTTATTATGTAGCCATACTATGGTTCCTTTTCAAACTACATTAGTTTTATTTTGGAACCATGAGTATGGACCTAATTTTTTGTACTTAGTACCTCTGGTACTTATATCAATATATTAATATTTTTGCTGATAAAAAAAAAAAGTATAAAATTCTACTAAAAATCCCCCTTCCCTATCAAAATACTCCTCCTACATGAGAACAAATAACATCAGGGCATAAGTTACAGACTTCTTCTTCCCAAATAAACAGTACGTATGCGTGCTTAGCAAGCTAAGTCTTTTAGATCCCATACATTTCAAGCAATCTAATGACACATCTAAGTATACCCTCTTCCTCTATGCAAGCCATGACTATTACAATAAACTTAGAGCTACGAAAAAATCCACCTTCCTTCTGGGTTTGTCATTAGATTATTTACCTAATCAAGGGCTGCTATCGTCTATTCTCAAATCTCTATCCACCAAAAATTCAATAAACGGCAGTGTCAATAATAGACGACTGTTGCATTAACTAGGACGCAAAACCCAGTGATGGAAAAGATGCATAAACCAAAAAATTACAAAAGTGCCAACTAAACCTCCAAATCTAATCTCCGATTATGAAAGCAACATTAAAATAAAATAAAAAAACCACATCTTTCAAAGATTTTCAACATTTATCAGCAATTATAAAAAAAAAACACTTATCAGCGCTTTAACTACAACAGAGCCACGAAATTCGGCAAACAAAAACAATCCACACGCATTCGATCAACGAAATCCACAACCGCAGTTCACTGATAAAGCAAAACTCCAATTATGAAAGCAAAAAATTAAAAATAAAAAAACACATCTTTCAAAGATTTTCAACATTTATCAGCGCTTTAACTGGAAAAAAAAAAAGCCACGAAATTCAGCAAACAAAAACAATCCACGCGCATTGGATCAACAAAATCCACAAACGCTCAATTGACTGATAAAGCAAAAGAGCAAACAACACTCACATCGCCATCACGAAAGGGCGAACGGAAAAGAGAGAGAGAGAGATTTTCCGTTTCGTCAACGATCGGAAAGCGACAGATTGAGAACACTGAAATTGAGAATTAAAGGAAAAGGAGAGAAATTGACGAACCTAGGGTTTGCGGAGAAGAAGCGTTTACAAGAATCTGACCGAGTCAGGCTCAGAGAAACAGTAGTGTGACCGAGTGAAATCGAAACGACGCCGATTCAGCTCAAATTCAATTGCTCATCCATGGATGGGATTGAGATTTTTCATTCACTCTTCAATTTCACATAAAAAAAATCGCTTCTTCAATCTCTCTCTCTCTCTCTCTTTTTCTGAGCTTCGTTTTTCTGTGCCACGACACAATACAACACTCTTCAACCTCGATTCAATCTCCCTACTGACTGGTCTCTCTTATTTTCGGGACACGCTTTATTTATACTGCAAATTTAATTATGAGCCAGATTGGTTCTCATACTTGCCTTCTAACATTAGAATAATTAAATAGGGAAAATAAATATATATTTTTTCGACTTTAATTATTAATAGGGAAAAAACATTGACAGAAAATAAATAAAAACAATAAATGCTGTAGTGGGGCCCGCCAGGAGATTTCAATTGAAGTAGGTGAATTTATCGGGACTTTTCTTGATTTTATCTGCAAATTTTCGTGTTGTTTTTATTTTATTTAATTAAAGAAATACTATCATACTTAATGCCTACATGTAACAAAAGAAAAATACTGAATGCGTATATTAATGGGTACTATCAAGTTGTTCCGGTATGATTATTAGGCTTAAATTTGAGCCTTAAATATATACTAAAAATACATCTAGTATGTTACTAAGATGCGTAGACTAATTTATACTATCAAGTTGTTCCAACATAACTATTAGCCTTAAATATAAATTAAAAGATACTATACTAAAATGTATGGATTAATTGGTATTATCATTATAATTATTAGTCCTAGATTAATTGGTACTATCAAGTTGGTCCAGTATAATTATTAGTGTTAAATTTGAGTTTTAAATATAAAATTATGTTAAATAATATAAAAAATAACTAACTTGTATATTAGTAATAGTATTTTATTAAACTTCAATAAAATTATCTTCAATAAAAAATATTTGGATAAAAAACTTAAATCAGCAATAAATCAATAGAAGTAATTCTAATTCTAATAAGGACAATCAACAAGAGTTAGCACATTAAGAAGATACCCTCATAAGTTCATATCCAAACATATTAACAAGAATCAAATATTATAATTTGTAAGCATCCATATATAAAAATGTACAACGAGTCATTTTTATGTAGGCTTTCACATCCATTAGAATTAAGAGTTTTAGATAAATCATTAATAATGTTGATTTTCAGTTTTTCTTATCTGATCATTACTAAATTGCCATTTGACCCTATTAGCAATTGTTAAGGCATGAACTTTGGTGTTGAGTGTGAAATTTATGTATTTATGGCATATTGGCATCATGATTATTGTATCTCTATTATTCTAGTTAGCATCATGGAAAACAGAAGAAAAATGAATATAAAATCTTAAAATCATAATAATTTGAAAATACATCTAATATAATAAATAAAGTCAAATAAATAAATTTTTATATAAGTAAAAATATTATCTTCAAAATATAGACATCTAAATTAAATGAACATTAAAAAAAAATGACTTCATCCGGTGTCTTATTTTAAAGTACTAATCAAACTAAAATAAATTTAACTAAAAAAACTATGTCTTCAAGTTTTCTCAAACTCAACAACTTCTTTCTCATGTTATGAAAATAACACTTTTTTGTGTAGCATAGAGAAGAATAAGAGCTTCCATTTGAATGGGTGCTCTAAATTTCTCAAACTCCTTGTCCAAATAATTCACACTCATCTATGTTGTGGTAGTTACTATGCATGTGAAAACTGTAGTCCATCTCATCCTGTTTATAAGACCCAAATTAGAAGTAATGTTAGACTCTTTATATAAGACCTAATCCAAAATGTACATTACAATCATATTTTCATGACATGTTCTTTTATGCCTCCTATAATGCAACAAAAACACGATTATGTTGTATATTTTTATACAACAAAATCATATTTTCATTGCATGTTTATGAAAAATTACAATGGAAAAAAGTTTTTGCTATGTTATGTGACAAATACACATGACAAAAATTCAATTTTGTTGGATCCAAAAAAAATGAAAAAAAAAAAACCTTACCCCGACACAAACATAAATGGCAACAAGGACTTCTCTGACGTCAACATCAAGCTTTGGTAGCAACCTATACTAATGGACTAGGAAGATGGGAGAGAATGAAATCAAGTGGGAAGGGATGGGGGTGGGTGTTTGCAAAATATTCCAAGAAGGGGAGAGGAAGAGGAAAGGGGAAGGCTATTTAGGAAATGAGAGAAGGGTAATTTAGAGTTTTAATAGTTTTTGAAAAACATGGGGGTTAAAGTAGTAAAATTAGGGCGAGAATAGTAACACCTTGGTTAAATTAACACTGCCTTGTTTGGATTGGGCCATTTGCTTGCTACACTTTGTAGGTCTTGCAAAACCCTTTGAAACCTACCTGAAAAGAAAATTATATTTTTGCACCATTGTTTTCCTTTGTAAGTTACACTGTTCTTGAATTATTTTAAAATTTTTATTCTTAAATTATTCTTATATATAATAGAACGTGTACATTTTACCAGCACTGTGACCCATAAATACGCGTACATGTCAAGAATACATTTCTAATAACTTTTAGAATTTAAATTTTGAAAATGATTAACAACACATTCTAGAATTAAATATCCGAAACTTATTTAGAAACACTCTTCTAGAAATATTATTTTGAAATTTTAATTTTGGAATATATCAAACATTCTTTCAGAAATTTAATTCCGAAATGTTTTATAAATTACATCTAGTTCCGAAAGAAACACCGACTCGTCCATTTTATTTAAATAGGGATAATTTTATAATAACAAGAAGTAAAAAGGGAGAGTATAATTAAACAAAACAAAATGGTGCAAAAATTAACCTTAAACTGAAACACTGTTGAACACAACACATTGACATTGCTTTGTGGGCCTTTTGCTTTCTGCATCTCCATTTTACTTCCTGCACCCCTAGTTAATGAGTGGACAAAATTGACCTTCAAGAGGCAAAGACTAAGCACTCCCAACCCACTCCCTGTCATCCTCTGCACCACCGCAAGACACCCTTCCTTCCCTCTTTCTTCTTTTTCGTCCCAAACCCAACGCCATCTGCCCCATTCGCGCCCCATCAACATTCCTTTGTAAGAAATACCACTGAACTGGAGTTAAGCTTCCGAAATGGGCTATACGAAAGGGAAATGGGTTTCCAGAATGGTTTATCTAGAATTGTGGAGTAAGCTTCCGGAATATCCATTCTGAAAGTGTTATTTCGCAGCATATTTGTAATCCAGAACACCAATTTTGGAAGTGACATTGTTTGTAAACGTGTTCCGGACTAATATAGTTTTGTTTCTAGTTGTGTAGCTTATGTTGATTGGTTTGTTTAGTAATGTCAATAAGATTTTAAATTTCAATTTTATGGTTGCAATATGTATATGTTTCACGTCATCAAACATAAAAGGCCAAGAAAAATAACTAAATATTTGTTTTAAATTTGAATTTTATTTCGCAGCATATGTTTTTTGTCAATAGATATCATCTAAGGATGAATTGTCAAATGAAGTTGTGCTTTGTGTAAGTAGTTATGTTTTGTGATGAATAATTATTGGTGAGTTTCATGCTAATTAAAATTTATTTAACATACACTTTAGGCGTTTACTTCTCGGATTATTATGTTGTTCCAATGTGGTTTCATTTGTTTCACCAGCGGCATAAAGTGCACTGAATTAAAATATGTAGTTAGTATCCGAAAGCTTGCAAACTATATATATTACGGAATGCGGATTCTAGAAATTTATTTAGTCTTGGGAATGGGTTATCCGGAAAACATGAAAATACCTTTCGGATTGCTATTTACATTCCAGAATGATCAGTAGGGGTTATTAGCCTTGTTACAGCGCCACATCCTGCTGCAAACACGGGTTTGATGAATGCCTCTTTTGAGAGGTGACACCATTTCACCTGTATGTCGAAAAAATGATTATCATTTTGGATTATGTGTCTTGTTTGCAGCAGTTGCCTATGATAGGGAGACGCATTTATCATGTCCCCTCCCTTTTTGCCAGAGGCAGTGAAGATCCTACTAGAGCTGCCAAAACGGGCGGTCCGGCCCGTTTTGGGCCGGCCCATTCGGGCTTCGGGCTATATCGGGCCGGGCTAAAAAGCCCGGATGAAAAACGGGCTAGGAAAAGTATGGCCCGAGCCCGGCCCGGTACGGGCTTTCGGGCCAGCCCACATTTTTTTCCTTTTTTTTTTCTTCATCCAATGTGTGTGCTTAAATCCAAGCTGGAAACATATTACTGGGCAGCCACACCTAGATCATGGAGCCTTCCACCTCTCCATAAATCATTCTGGACACTCCAATTATATAATTATATAATACTGTGTAAAATTGAATTCAACTATTTTGCAACTCACTTAGAATTAAAGTATGGTCAAAGTGAAAGCTGGATGTTCATAAACAATACAGGTAATAACATCCTGTCAAAATTACTAGAGCAAGTGGCCAGTACTGATTACTGAGAAGCATAAGCTACAACAGGATTTCATACATATATTAACCAACAGTTATATCAAACACATTCAAATTCTTACATATTAAGAGACAATATGTATATCCACCTATATATTAGTGTTGGTGCAGCAGCAAATACAAGTGGCGAGTAATGTGTTTTGTTTGTGTGGGCTGTGGGTTGTGTTTTTGCATTGGCCCAATTACTTTTTTTTTATTATTTATTCGGGCTGCGGGTGACCCATGGCCCATTCGGGCTAGCCCATATTTTTTGCGGGCTTTATCGGGCCGGGCTAAAAAGCCCGGATGTTAATTCGGGCTGGAATTTTAAGGTCCAAGCCCGGAAAAAAATCGGGCCATTCGGGCCGGCCCATTCGGGTCAGCCCATTTTGACAACTCTAGATCCTACTGATGACTTATCTGGGCATTTCAACAGAGATAGAGGCTGTAACGACAGCAAATGCAAGTGTCAGAGTGAGGTTGACATGAGTGGAAGATCTTTATCACTGCTGTGTTGAGTCAGGCTTGTATGTTTGCTGACAAGTTCTCGACTCACTTTCATGTCACCTATCTCTAGTATCTCAGTAACTTGGATGATTGTCACGAGTGCGCATGCGGAGTAGCTGCACTAGCGTATTTCTACGATCATCTCTCCTATGCGAGCAATATAGTAGCAAGCAGGAGTCCATGTCTTGGTTGTTTGGTCCTTTGGCCTTTTTGTAGAAAACAAGCTTACATCACACACAAAAAACTATATCACTTAACACTCTTTCCTCATCAATCATCACAAGCCTAAATAACTTAGGCCAGGTTGATTTCGTGTTTTTAGTTTTGAAAATTTTAAAAATCAAACTAAGTTTTAGTTTTTGAGTTTTGTTTATTCTTTGTTTTTAGTTTTTTAAAAAATGTTACAAATGGAAGATAAATAAAATGAGTCCATCATTTTATCTTATCTCGTTTTATTATAAAATAATGGAGGTGACCGAGGTAGCGGGGTGGTAGTGGCGACAGTAACGGTGGTGGTGGCGATGACGACAATGATAAGGGTGAAATAGTGACGATAACGATGGTGGTGGAATGGTGATGGTAGTAGCAGTGGAATGGTGACAACAGTGTTTTAAAACCCAAATTGATTTGGCTGGTCGGGTCAATTGCGACCGAGAGGTCTGTCCAAGTAAAATTACCTATCAGATCGACCATGCATTGAATCTGATGCAACCCGATACGACCTGGCCGGGTTTCCAATTAAATTGATGACCCACTGACCATGGTTGGGTCACGCCCAAGGGAGGATATGCGCTAGGTCATACGGGTCAATTATGGTTGGGTATAAAATTTTTATTTTTTTAAATAGAGACTGGGTTATGCAGGTCAATTATTGACACACTAGTTGGACCATTAACCCAGTGACCCCATTCCTTGATCAGGTTAATCACTGGTTCGATTTTGTAAATTATGGGTGGTGGTGGGATGAAATAGTGACAATGCAACGATAATAACAATTGATGTGACATAATGGTGACAATAGTAGCAATGAAATGACGATGGTAGCAACGATGACAGTGGTAATGACAATAACAATGGTGGAATGGTAGTGGTGATGATGACAACACTGGTTGGTTGGGTGGAATAGTGATAGCGATGACGATAGAGGTGATGGAATGGGGGGGGAGAGGCAAATAGTGATAATAGCAGTGGTAGTGGAATGGTGGAGACAATAATGATGGAGATGGGAACGACTACATAATGGTGACGGCAGTGATGATATGACGGTAGTGAAATAATGACAGTGGAGATAACAATGATGATGATAATGACAATGACAAAGGCAATGGAGGGATGGTGATAGTATGGTAATGGTGGTTAGAATGTGTTTTTTAAAATTAAAAATCAAATTCACAAACATTTTTCTTGATTTTGATAATGAATATAAAGCTATTTTGGAAATTGAGTTAAAAAATAATTCAACTATATTTTTATTGAACGCGTTTTATTTTAAAAATTACATTTTGAAAATAAAAAATAGAAATTCATAACCACCTCAACGAGATCTTAAAGAATATTTCAAAGTGCTACAAACATTCCTCTTATTTAAATGTTTTTTTAAACAATTTTGGAACGTGGGTATGATGAAAGTTTCAAAATTGTAAATCTTTATTCAAACTTGAGTCACCGCATGACTGGAAAGTAAAAGCATAAAATAACTTGTTGAAAGCATGATTTTAACAACTTCAACCCTTAAAAGAACGATCCCAATTTCTTTATTTTCTCAAAAAGTATTTTTTTTTACCTGTAATCAAAAGCATTTTTCTTTTTTGCTAAAAATAAGGCCGTGAGATTTACGCTTTAAATCGATAGAGTCATATATTGATTAATACACATCTTAGCCACAACCCAATCTTGTTGGTCGAAAATCTTGTCACTACAGCTTTGGTATCATCCAAAGAAAATTTCCATGCTTGGAACTATTTGAAAGCCACTGCACAAGACTTTTAGATCAAATGGAATTAAGAGTCCACATTATTAACTAGTGGAGTGCATTATACGTTTGAAATGCGTCCAAAACTAGTTGCATTTTGTCACAATCAACAGAGTAATGAATACTAGCTCTCAATAAGGAAAAATTATCAAGGGTACTAATTACTAAGAGTATTGTTTTCAATATCAAGATTGTATTTAAATTTTATTGTATAATGTTTAAATTCAAATCGATATATAACATGGATAATTGGACTAAGAAGTGCTGTATATATTAGTACAACCATTCCATTTGTTGATCAGTTTTAATTTAATTGGGTCAACTTTTCTTTGATAAGGAACTGTTTCCTTAACGAGAAATAAGTGCTTACAAGTGACTCACTTTCCAACTTTTAACAGCACAATGCCTACTAATAAACTGTAATGCCCTAAAAATACTCCTCTACTGTACAGTAGGAAAATGCTTAACTTACATTCCTATTTCGGATGCAGAAAAGTGTTAAAAGAAGATACTTTTTAACCTATTCTTTTTAATACACTTATTTTTTTCTTTTTATTAAAATTTATAAAGTCATGAAAAATGTTTACTCCTATTAAATAAGAGACGAAATTTGTAACATTTTATCATTTTTAATAAATTTGAATTAATAAGAGAATGTGTATTTTTCTTTAAAGAGGATTATGTTAGAGAATCCATTTTTAACATTTTCTTTTAAGCGGAAGGAAGAAAGATGGAAATAAAAATAAAAAGAGAGAGGAATTGTTAAATGTGACTAATGATTTGATAAAAAAATAATGAGAGATGTAAAAAAAATTGAAGTGATTTTTTTCATGCTTAAAAAAATAAAAAAATTGAAGTGATAATAAAATGAAAGAGAACTTGAGTATACAATCATAATAACCCAATATAATATCTCTACTAAAATGGTTTTAATTTAATTTCATTTTTTTCTGTTAGCTTGAAACATCTTATAAAAATAGATACTGATTTGGTTTAAAATGGGACTAAATTGAACTTATTTTTTAAAAAAATAAAAGAATCAAATTAAATCTATTTCAAAAAATAAGTATCTAATTGAAATTTTTAAAAATTAAAGGATCAAATCAAACTTAATATTACATACATAAATTAAGAGAAAAAAAGTAATTTCATCTTAATTTTTCTTTTTATCTTCATTTCTCATTATATCATTTAGGATGTATTTGATAGAGAAAAAATAAAATAAAAAGAAAGATAAATTTTTAAAATTTAATGTAAATACCACAGATATACTAATATATTTTAATTCAAATATTTTTTTTCACTCTAACAAAGTTACCCTTAGATCTCATATCATTTTAAAAAAAATGTCTTCCTTTTTTTCCCTTGACTTTTATCTATCTTTTCCTACGATTCACCCCTACATCTCAAAATGGAGCATAAGTTAAGCATTTCCCCCTTTTTGTTGCACTTGCATGCGCAGCACACGAAGGGGACTTGTTGTGTAACAGTTTAAGAGTGCCGGAATCCTAGGAATTCTCTAACCATACAATGCATATGTATCTCTCCACAATGTCAGAAATCATTGCATCGTATACTTTTCCACACCCACCCAACATATTAATATTTGGACGTGAGTAACACACTATTAATCTAAAACAATTCTTTAACATCTTCATTATTACTAGCTCCTGACATAAAGTAAGTGCCATTTTAGGTTTAGATCGAGAAAAAATAATAATATATAGATAAAATAAAATAATAATTTTATTGAATAAATAAAAAATAATATTAATATTAAATTTAAAAATTAAAGTGATATTTATTAAAAATATTAATAGAAAAAAATAATTAATGTTATATTAAAAAATCAAATATAATATTAATTTTGAGACAAAGGAAGTATTAAGTAACAATACAGGCAATTTGTTAAGAACATGTTTGTTTAACCTTTTGAAAATGATATTTTAAATTAAATATGTATAAAAAAATTACCTTTTTATACAATTTTATAAAGTTGACGCTGTTTTTTAGCTATAATTATAAAAATATTGTCTTAAAAAAATTAAATTTTCATCAAAAAATAGAGACAAACTCTTTTTCTTTTATATATATATATATAGACACACACACATTTCACTTAATATTAAGAAAATATAGCTGAAAAGTATATTTAAAAAATTTCATTATCCAACATAGTTTGAAGTGTTAGTTGAGTGTCATATTATGCAATAATCACTTAATTAGTGTAATAAGATCTTGGAAAATAAGGATAGAATTTTTGCATCTTCCTCGTCCACAAAAGAAAAAAACCCAACCACCTCACTTTTGCCACATTCCCAAACATTAGAACCACCTAATAATCCATATGTGGCCACGATCATTGACTTCCTAGCCATGCATAGTCAAATGCTTTAATATTTTTCATACCCAACTTTAGTTATTTTTGGAAGAACTATATTTTTTTAATCATAGAATTAATTGCATTTCACATTTCTTTCTTTTCATTCCGATCTCTCTTATATATAATTACAAAAAAGGAATTTTTTTCTCTCTCTTGCCGACACTTGCATGCATATGCATCCTTGTAATTGAAAAGATAGAGAGCGAAATATATACTTTCCCTTGAACATGCGCAGAAAGAGAGGGATAACTTGTGGTAATTATATAACTCGAGTACAAAAGATTAACAAATTAAAATCTTCGAAAGCTCTAGAATACACGCTACAGAAAATTCCTCTTAATTCCATGAACGAATAATATCACATAGCTAGCGTGACTCATAGAATGAAGCAAGACATCATGCACATGAGAATGTGTGTTCCAAGGTTTTAAATCTCCTAGGCTCTCAAAAGAATTAAACAGGTGTTCTTTTGGAGCCTTTATCAACAATCATATATATAATTATATATATGCATGCTTCATATACATATGTCCAAGAAATTAACAATTTTCTAATACACGTATATATAGTGAATTTTATGAGGTTAATTAATTTTTTTAAAATTATTCTTAAACATCCAATATGTCATTAGACCTCTAGTGAGAAAGAAATAAAAGAGAGAAAATTATAAATATTATAAGCAAGTACGGCGTGACAAAAAGAAGATAGAGAGAAAAGTGTTAGTTAAGTATTTTTTTTTCTTATTTATAGTTAAGTTATAAGTGTTTATAAAAAAATGTTTAAATTATCATTGCTCGTTTTTTTATATAGAGATCTAATCATTTTTTTTTTCTCTTTTTCTGTCATCTATTTCCCTGATAAGGTATTTTGGTATATCAAATAAAAATGTAAAAAAAAAATTAGGAAAAAATTAAGTTAGTAGGGAAGGTGTGAGTGTGATACTGTGAGTGGTGTAATTTAAATTTTATATAAACGTCTGTGGCAGGTTATTTGTACGTTCCGGTCGCACTAGATTGGATACTTTTTACTACTATGTTTTTCCTGATGTGGCCCTACCTGCTATGTGGGGTCCATATACACGTGGCTCCCCTTCTCACCACATTGTATCGGCATATTACATTCATTATATTTATTATTTATTGAGTGCATCAAAGTTTTCAAATTTAAGATTGAGTTATACTGAGTCTGTAAAAGTAACTTAAGTTATGTTTGAATTTTTGTATAAAATACCGTGCATGGGTTTCATGGAAAATTTAATGGTCCACGAGCTTAATTTCACAAAAAGAAAAGTTTGGATGTTTTTGGAAATTTCATTTTATCCAAAAGTTTGTTTGTAACAATAAAATAAACATGCACTAAGTCTTTCTTTTATTAAATTGAGTTTTAAAACAAAATTTCCGTTGTAAATACACTTTTACGGATAGCCAAATATATTACTAAAATGAGTTTATTATCCAAAAATATTTTTTGAACTGAAACCTAACATATCCTAAATCTCATATCTCAAGCCAATATATTTTTATGCTAGGTTTGAAAAAGAAAAACAGAAAAGAGAAAATGAAAATAAAAATTTAAGCAAAAAGAAAATAGTAACAGAAAAAGTAAACGTTTGTAATTGTTTGACAAGAGAGAAGTACAAATCAAAATAAAGAGAAAGAAAATAAATTTGTGTTTTTTAATAAATAAATTTGTGTTAAATAAATAATCATGTATCCTTATAAAAGATATAATTTTTTTTAATAAAAATACAGGTATTTTAGGAAACAAATTCTTCTTTCTCCTTCTCTACATGTGTGATAACATACTAAAAAGTAATGTGTCGCACCACTCTTTTTATGTACTTCTTTCTTATTAAATAAGGAGATTTTTTCCTTTTTCCTTTTCCCACTTATCTCTTTCTTATTTTTATTTTTATTTCATCTCTACCAAGTAATGCATATATAGTCTTTTTCTGTTGTAATGTTACCCTATTTTCTCCAAATAAAAGATGCAATTGATTTTAAGTATGTGATGTTGTTTTCTAATTAGAATTGGAGTTTCTTATCAACAATTTGTGTAATAAAAATGCATAAAGATTAGTATACACAGGCTTCCACGAAGAAATTATAATTCTAATTCGAAAACAACACAAAAAAACATTAAAGTATTACATATATTTTTTTTTCTTTTTCTTCACAGTTTTTTTTTTCGAAACATGTTTTGGATTGCGTACAATCTCCATATAGAGGAAGATCAAATTTTTTGATGTTGCCACCGACAAATTTCAACTTGTTTTGAGATAGGAGCATTTCATGACTTTTTTCATGCATGATAATACTAGCTTCTATTGGTTAAAAATTGCTAGAGATCATAAAATTTTATAGGTCTCATATATATGATGATTTTATAGTTTTAATAATTTTCAAACAATAAGAGAAAACATGTTCAAAATAATATGTTGTTAGTACTCCTTGTGTTATCATTGCAAGGAAGCATATACAAGAATGATATGAAATTTTCACCTGGGCAAAGATATATAATACAAATTGCTAGGATTGTGAGTGAGATCATTTGTATTGCCATTGACAAAGGTTGGAGATGGATCTTCCATGGTTCACAAAGTTAAACAATTTCTAGATCACCAATTTAACAATAGAGACTTAGGGAATCTCAAGTATTTCCTTAGATTTGGGATTACTCGGTCAAAGTTTGGTATCCATATTTCTCAAATAAAATATGCATTGTATAGTATTCTAGACTAAATTCTAGATACAAGCCTCCTAGATGCATGCCAAGCCTATCTCGTCACTTATGATTAAGAACCACAACTTGCATTAGCCTACAAATACCACTCCAGCTGATCACTCATTTGCTTAAAAAAAAAAAAAACTCACTGACAAGCTCTTATACTTAACAACAACAAATACCAAATATTAGCTTCTTTGTACAACAATTAAGCCATTTCATGTGTTCTCTAACTATTACTCATCACAAAGATGATATTAGGGTATTGTGCTACATTTAATTTAGAATTCACCATCTTAAGAATTATTCTTGCCAAGTTTGAGTTGAAACTAAATGCATTCAACGACTCTGATGGGGTAACCTGCCTTGGAATATGAAAATATGTGTTGGGTTAATTTATGTATATTCCTTGGGACTCACTAATTTCATGGCGCTTAAAGAAGCAATAATATTCATTGTTTCCTAGTCTTTATCCGAAGTAAAAAATAGAGCTTTGACTTCTATTACATGTGAGTTGCAACGACTCACTTATTTGCTCACAAAGATGCAACTCTCGTTTATTTCTCATGCTCTTTATACTTGCAAGACACATAACAACCAATCTAACATTTCACAAATGCACCAAACACATTGAAATAGACTATCATGTAGTGTGCAAGAAGCTTTAGGCAAATTTGTTTCTTTTACTTCCTATTGCATGCTACCACCGCTAAACTAGCAAACCTTAAACCCCTTGATCTTTACTCTAGACTTCCCTCCAAGTTGGGAATGTTAATTGTTAAATATACAATGTCTAGCTTACCAAGGGGACGTATTAGATACAAATATTAAAAGTGTTGGAAACAAGTAACTATATGCCTCTTCAATTAAGTTCTTTTTTTTATAATTTTTTTTTAATAAAGAAAACATAAACCAATTTATGATTTTTTTTAATGAAACACACCTATATTTCATAAAATTATAACATAACTAAAGTTAATTCTTCTAGTTTTTAACCTCTACCTTTAGAATTACCATTTTTTATCGATAGATATTATTTTTATTTTTGTTAAAAATATTAATGAAAAAAATTTGAACCTACCATCAAGGACGGGATGAGGTTCAAGGGTGGAGGGGCCTATCCCCTGAATTTTTATAATTTTGAAATTTTTAATGTATATAATAATATATAATACGTTAGTAGTAAATATTTATTTGTATTAAAAAATATAAATGCCATTTATTTTTCTCATTTTAATTTTGATAAAATATTTTATTCTCCTTTTATAGTTACTATTGTAAAGATAATGTCATTCTTTTACCTTTTTAGATAAATATTCTATTTTTTTTTTATAGTTTTATGGAGACAACTATATTCTTTTATCTTTTTAGATAAAATATTTACTTATCATTTTTAATAATATTTTTCTTCTATCATCAATTATTTTTAAAGGCTATAAATAATTACATTTACAAGAATTAGTTTTCCTTTTATATTGTATTATTCTACTATAAATAATTTGTGAATTAAAGACTATTTATTAATTTTTTTCAATGTGGAAGCACAATTACAAATTAACATTGTATAATGGATTGACGGTTTGATGTTTGAGACATACTAACAAGTATTCTCACATTTACAACTATTCTCTCTTTCATATTACTTTTTCGTATATATTTTTTTTCTTGTCTTTATTTTTGCGACATTGTTTGTGATATTTTAGCGTGTCTCTGGTTTTTGAGTGCATGAATCAAAACACGTTCCTATTTGAAACTTGAGAGAAGCAAACAAAAATCAAGTTGCATTATAGATCAATTAAAATTTGCTTTTAGTGCATTCTAATTTAATAGATTTTAATAATATAATTAGTGTGTGTAGAAATTTTTTAAAAGGTAAACAAATGTATGATTAAATGGTTTTCAGCGATTTTTTTTACAGGATTGGTCTCAGCGATTGTTGCCGTCATATGTGCATCAAATGGTTTTCCTCATGTGTAACAAAATTCCACTATATAATTTTTTTTATATTTTTAACTTTAATATATTATGAGTTTTAATGAAAATGATAAATTTATTTGATTAAATATAATTCACATAAAAATTAATTTAAGAAAGTATATTAAAAAAGTTATGTTAAAATTTGATTATTATTTCACAAAATAAATTTTTTTCTGTTTTAAATAATTTTTAAATCACAAATTTAACTCTCATTTGCTCACATAACTTTTTTTCTTTTCTTCCTTGTTTTTGTCCCGGGAATAACAGTAGTACAACCCAACAAAACGATGAATGACAAATACTAAGATGGAAAAATGTCTTGTCTAGCTAATGAACAAATGGGTTGATGATATATACCCTATTTCTTTATATATATATATATATATATATATATATATATATATATATATATTTTAATGATAACATCTATGTCTAAATTCCTTTAGCACATTTACTATATAGAAGGATAACCATTAGTGATTGGGAGATGAGGCTGGCCAAGATGGCCTCATGGCATGTGTCGTGCTATGTTTGGGATTTCCCAACTCTAATTCAAAGGTGCCAACTGCCAAGTTGCCCTCAATTTTAGGATAGGACCACATGTCTACACCGTTAGTTGCTGCTGGTCAATTGTAATCTAGTACAGTCGCACACAAGGAGTGAATATTTTTATTCTTATTTTTTTCCCCTTTGAACATTGTTTATTATAAATTCTTAATCAATGAGAAAATAATTTACATAAGGACAGCTTTATAGAATTGTTTAATCAGAAATTGTAATGTATACTAAATATATTTGGCGAGAAAATATAAGATGAATCTAGTAATTAAGAAGGGAGGATTTAAGAGTGAAAAAAAAAAGAAAGAAAAGAGAAATTGTGAGTTTAAATTCTCGCATTGACATTTTTAACAAAATTAAAAAAATTTAATAATTATAATAAAAAACAATAAATTTGTCAGTCCTTATAATAATTATTTTAAAAATCATATTTATTATAATTTTTTATTAATTAATAGTAAAAAAATTTACAACATTAACAATACATATAAATTAAACTTTAATAATTAATATAAAAAATGCATATTTAAAAATGCATGTCATGTAAGGGCGTGTAAGTTTAAAATTTATGATGGAGCAATTATATTGTTGGAGTTTTGAATGCTAATGGAGAAAACTTGTTACTAAGTTTTTAAGAGAAATTGAATTAAAGAAGGAAGAAAAATTTTATTGATCACAACACACAATGTAGATTACAAAGGCCCTATATATATAGGCCACAAACTTTAACAAACTACAGCTGTCATTCTAACTAACTAATCGAAATGACAGCTGGACAAAACAAACTTCAGATTCTGATCAACTACCAAGTTCTGAAACACCAGAACTTTTGAAACAACAACTCTTGAACTAAGATTGAAATACAACAACTAATACACCTCCTTATTACAATCTTAGCTTGTCGAATTCATCTCTAACTTCATCTTCAGGTTTTCAAGTGTGCTCGTCTTCAGAGCCTTAGTTAGAATGTCTGCAAGTTGATCTTCAGTCTTGCAGTGCAGAAGCTCCAGCTTATCATTGTTCACTTGATCTCTCAAGAAATGATATCTGGTCTCTATATGCTTGCTCCTACCATGAGCTACAGGATGCTTAGCCAAATCGATAGCAGACTTGCTATCTAACATAATTCTAACCTTATCATCAGACTTCAAACCCAATTCCTGCATAAGCATGCATAACCATTGAGCTTGACAAGCTGCCATTGAAGCAGCTATGTACTCAGCTTCACACGATGATAATGCAACCACTGCCTGCTTCTTTGAACACCATGAGAATGGTGCATTACCATACATAAACACATAAGCTGCAGTACTCTTTCTGTCATTAACATCTCCACTCCAGTCAGAGTCTGAGTATCCATATAGTTCAGCATCTGGTGTGTCAATTCCAGTTCTATATAGAATACCAAGTCCCTCTGTACCCTTCACATATCTTAGTATCCTCTTAGCTGCTACCAAGTGTGAAGTCATGGGCTTTTCCATGAATCTACTAATCAATCCAACACCATAAGTAATATCAGGCCTAGTGTGGCACAAATATCTCAGTGAACCTACAATCTGCTTGAACAAAGTAGCATCCACTGGTTCTTCTACGCCTTCCTTGATTAGCTTTGTACCAGTATCAATTGAAGTGGTGACAGGCTTGCTATTATTCATATTGAACCTCTTCAATATGTCTCTTGCATACTTCTTCTGATGAATAAGCACTCCTTCTGTGGACATCACAATTTCTATTCCTAGAAAATATGATAACACACCCAAATCTGACATTTCAAACTTTCTCATCATGGCTTCCTTAAACCATTCAATTTCCATTGTATCACTTCCAGTTACAATCATATCATCAACATACAAACATACTATCAACTTCTGGTTGTCATCAGAATTTCTAAAGTAAATTCCATGTTCTGTGATGCATTTCTCAAAGCCTTGACTGATAAGAAATTGGTCAATTTTCTTATTCCAAGCTCTGGGTGCCTGCTTAAGGCCATATAGAGCTTTCCTCAGTCTGTACACATAATCCTCCTTGCCCTTTATCTCAAATCCAGGTGGCTGACTCACATAAACTTCTTCTTCTAGCTCACCATTCAAAAATGCTGATTTGACATCTAGTTGAAACATCTTCCAACTCTTCCAGCTAGCTATTGCAATAATCAATCTTATTGTCTCCATTCTAGCTACAGGGGCAAAAACCTCATTATAATCTAGGCCTTGTCTCTGCAGAAAACCTCTTGCCACAAGCCTAGCCTTATATTTTGCAACTTGACCATCTGGCTTCAATTTAGTCTTGTATACCCACTTCACATCAATACACTTCTTGCTCGTAGGTAACTTAACCAAAGACCATGTTTCATTCTTTTCTATGGACTGTAACTCATCTAACATAGCATTCCTCCAATGCTCTTCCTTCATTGCTTGTTCAAGACTGACTGGCTCAGATTCAGCTAGCATAGCTAGTTGAATTAGTTCACCATCATCAGCCACTGCAGTATCTGGAAACCTCACACAATCATTCAGCCTTTGTGGAGCTTGTACATTTCTAGTTGGTCTTTCAGATGCACCTCCTTGATTTGTGTTCACCTCTTGTACTGGTGATTCAGTATCATTGAGATACACCATACTATTCTTCCTTGATGAGCTACCTTCCCAATTCCAGCTACTTGCTTCATCAAACTTTACATCTTTGCTGAACATTATTTTCTTCTCTATAGGATCATACAATTTGTATGAACCTGTTGAGTGATAACCAACCATGACAACTGCTTGAGCCTTGTCATCTAGCTTCCTTCTCAATTGATCAGGTATATGCCTAAAACACAATGAACCAAACACTCTCAGATGCTTCACACACGGTTTGATTCCTGACCAAGCTTCTTCAGGTGTAACATACTCTAATCTCTTGGTTGGACATCTGTTCAACAAATAAACTGCAGTAGCAGTTGCTTCACCCCACAGATAGGTTGGTAAACCCTTTTCTTTAATCATGCTTCTCAGCATATTCACAATGGTTCTATTCTTTCTCTCTGCAATACCATTGTGTTGTGGAGTATAGGGTGCAGTCACTTCATGCTTAATGCCATTTGATTCACAAAATGACCTGAACTCATTAGATGTGTATTCTCCACCACCATCAGTTCTAAGCTTGCTTACTACTTCACCACTTTCATTCTGAACCATTATTCTAAACTTCTTAAAGACATCAAGGACTTCACTTTTCTTAACTATCAAGTATATCCATAATTTTCTAGTAAACTCATCTATGAATGATACAAAATAGTTATTACCTCCCATTGATTTTACTTCAAATGGTCCACACACATCAGAGTGAATTGTCTCCAGCTTTCTTGTTGCTCTGGTTGGAATCTCAGTGTTGTAAGAACTCCTTGACTGCTTTGAAATACAACACTTGTCACACACCTTGTCAGGTTCAGTAATCTGAGGCAATCCAATTACCATTTTCTTCTTCTGAAGCTTATTGAGATCTCCAAAATTCAAATGCCCAAATCTTTGGTGCCATAACCAGTTCTCATTACCAGCTTTTGTCAACAAGCACTGATTTTCAACAATATTGATTCCAATTTTGAAAGTTCTTTGTCTTGACATTTGAACTTTCAGAATTGTTCTCATTTTATTGTCAAAAATTCTCAAGATCTTGTCTTCCATTCTCACAGTATAACCCTTCTCAAGCAATTGTCCAATACTAATGAGATTACTTTTCATATTTGGAACATAAAGAACATCAGAAATGAATGAGTCTTTACCATCTTTGCTCTGAATCTTGATCTTGCCTATGCCTTCAGCATTCACCACACTGTCATCAGCAAATCTAATCTTCCTTGTGACTGACTCATCAAGCTCACAAAACCAGGTTTTCTTCCCACTCATGTGGTTTGAACAACCTGTGTCTAGATACCATTGATCATCATCATCTTCTTCTTTGATGATTGCCATTAACATAGCTCCTTCTGAATCGTAACCCTCATTGTCATGAACAAATTGAGCTTCATCAGATTCTTCTCTTGGTACCTTCTTAGATTTGCATTCAGCTGCAAAGTGACCCCACTTCTGACAATTATAACACTGAATATCTTTCTTGTTTATCTTCTTCTTCTGACCTTTATTTCCTTCTTGAGAACTGTGATCATGGCCTTTGCTTGTTCCTTCATTTGAGTTCTTTGAATTCTGATTCTTTCTTTTGCCTTTCTTATACTTTCCTTTCTTCTGATGCTGAGCCTGCAGAGCTTGATCAGCTGCACTTTCATTTGACTTGTCTTTGATCTTGCTTCTTTCATTTAATCTCAGTTCATGAGCCTCTAGCGATGCTTGAAGTTCTTCAATCTTCAACTCATCAAGATTCTTTGACTCTTCTTTAGCTACTACTATGTGATCAAACTTAGGAGTTAGTGTTCTCAACACCTTCTCAATCTTCATCAAATCAGAGATTTTTTCACCATTTCTCACCATTTGATTAGTTAAGCTTGTTAACCTCACAAAGTATTGATTAACAGTTTCACCCTCAGTCATCTGCAGCAATTCATATTGCCTTCTTAGAGCTTGCAATCGTACCTTCTTTAACTTTTCATCTCCACCATAGTTCCTAGCCAAAGTATCCCAAGCTTCTTTTGCATTTTCACAATGCACAATCTTCTCAAAAATGTCTGCATCCAAACATTGATGAATGATGAACAAAGCTTTACCATCCCTTTTCTTTTGTTCTTTGTGCGCAGCATTTTGATCATCAGTTGGGTTTCTGGGTAATGCAGCAACTCCAGTATTCACGATTTCAACCACATCTTGAAATCTGAATATTACCTTCATCTTCGCGATCCATTGATCATAGTTTTTCCCATCAAATATTGGTAGGTGTGCTGGAAAACCATTATTTGATAATGTTGTAGCCATCTTTCACAGATTCTGCAACTTTCTTGAGGTTCTTGAAAGCGAACCTGGCTCTGATACCAATTCTGTTGGAGTTTTGAACGCTAATGGAGAAAACTTGTTACTAAGTTTTTAAGAGAAATTGAATTAAAGAAGGAAGAAAAATTTTATTGATCACAACACACAATGTAGATTACAAAGGCCCTATATATATAGGCCACAAACTTTAACAAACTACAGCTGTCATTCTAACTAACTAACCGAAATGACAGCTGGACAAAACAAACTTCAGATTCTGATCAACTACCAAGTTCTGAAACACCAGAACTTTTGAAACAACAACTCTTGAACTAAGATTGAAATACAACAACTAATATATATTTTATGCATTTTTACACTTAATGTTTAATTAAGTAATGTTTATAACTTGTTTCACACCCGGCCACATAATTTTTCTTTATGATCATGGATGCAAGCTTACTTAACTTGATTAGGGGAAGAAACTGGGGTTGTGTTGTTGTCATATAGGACCCGAATGCGGGGCCACGCGAGGGAAATTCCTTATTTTTTTAAACTTTTATCACGTAAAAAGCTTATGTTAATTATAAAATTAACTAAATACAAAAGTACTCTGGCAAATTTCATCACAAAATACAAAAAAAAGCTACTTTTTAAAAATTCTTCTGAAAAATAAAGAGAAATGATTAAAAAAAAGGAAAATGTTTATTAATTGAAAAATGCCAAATAACTTTTAAAACGTATAATCAAATGGAAAAGCTCTGCCACAAAATCTACGGAAAAGTTAAAGCAAAAGAATTGCTAGCTAGGTGATATTAACGTCATACTAGTACCTTTTAAAATATTTATCTCTCAAAAGTTTACACTAATTAAAAAAGATGAAAAAAATTGTACAGATAAGGTAAAATATAATGTTATTTAATTATAAACTATTATATCATATAAAAATTTTATTAATTTTTATAATAATTATTTTAAAATTTATCTTAATAATAATTTTTAATTGGTTTGATAATATAATTTTTTTATGGTGAAAATCCATTGCTATTAAATTCTTAAACAAAATATAGTTTTATATTAGGGTCAAAATCGTCCCAAATCTAGCAAGAAAATATATAAAATATTCTTAGAGAGAAGCAAATGAATTAAGCTAAATATTATATATGTAGGAGTAGGAAGCAGCAAATGAGATGGTTTCTTTCTTCCTACACATTCACATTTAATGGAAGAAGATGCATAGGGACATGCCAGACACTTGTGAAGTTGTGCATGGTCACATGCTCTCATACTAATACTTGTCATGGTAACATTTGGAACTTTCTATTCATATCCAAACGTTATCACCTTGCATGTCCATTTCGAGTTTTTTATGGGTGGCATCGATGTGACTCCTTTTCTTGTTTCTTACGGTTGGTATATCAACATGCATCTACCTCTAAACTCCTCCAAACAAATGTATTTGTCTTCTACTTTTAACGTAAACCCTAACCAAAAATAAAATAATATTTAAAATTCACACACTAACGACTAATCATCAACTAATTCAACATGTTGGTTTTATTCTTGGTACATTTTAATCAACTATACCAAATTTTCGTTAATCTTAAGAAAAGTTCATGTGGTTCAACATGGACAGCACGACCCATTTGCCTCCAAAATGTAGTAAAAGATGAGGACAAACAGTTTCAGAAAAAAATATTTTTAATTACACTTTTAATCTTATTACTATTATTATTTCACATATTTAGTAACTTTTTCATTTATTTATTTTTCAAATTTGACCACTTGCTAATTTAATTATTTTTTTTTCAATTTATATATTAAATTGATATTTAATGAAAATGTTGGTATGATAATATGACAGTATAATAAAATGCCTCCTCAATATTTTGGTCAAGACAGACCAGACATTGATGTAAAATTATGTTATTTATAATATTTATTATGTTTTTATTATATAATTTTGATAATAAATATTTTTTTCTTTTAATTCCTTAATTCAATATCTTAAGCAACATTCTTTAGTTAAATTTTAAATGTAATTAGATGAAAATCTAAATATGCTTAAAAGAATACTAAAATATTAAGCCAAGTGAGTGTTTGTGAGGCATGTGGCTATAGCCAGGACAAGCGGAGTATCTATCGGTAGCAGGCTTTGTTGTTGTGAATGTAACAACACACAACAAACAAAGACGTCTAGAGTGTTTTGTGGAGTGCACCAACTAAGTCCTAGTCTTCATGTCATGCAAACAATAAAGGGTATACTCTTATTTCTAACATCAAGTGCTGCACGTAAATCAACGAACATAAATTCATAAATTTATTTTAGTTTAATCAAATATTTTAAATTTAAAGGTTTAATATATAATTATATTAAATATTAATTTTTTTTATCATGTATAATGATTCAAACATAATTATTAAAAAAGATACATATGATTTAAATCGAAAAAATTATACTATGATTGTTATTAGTCTTTCTGTATTCACCCGTTTTTCTATTTTGGTCTCTTTCTGTTTTTCTTTCGTGTACTTTTTATTTTCATTATTTGTTTGAATGAAAGGTGAAGTGAAGTGAATGCAGTAATATTATTAGCAGTAATGACCAGCTCGGTAGTCGGTTCTATCAATGTTTCTCTGTCTCTCTCATTTGTTTGCTTTTAGAAGCGGCAAAGTTAACTGCTACTCATACCAAGCTCTTACTTTTTGATCCTCTCTCTCTTTCTCTCTCCTTCTTTGTTTCTCTCTCTCTACAATTCGGTTGAACTTGCAAGGAAGAGACATCTGCAGCTTCCATTGAGAGCAAGGAATTCCCAAACAAAAACTCTACCTTAAGGGGTTTTTAAATGTTCAAACACACTTTATAGCTCATTTTTGGCTGTGATTGTGGTGCAGTTGAGGCTTTGTGTTCTTGTTTGAAGTGGGAATTTACAGGGATCAAAGCAAATCAAGTGTTTTTATCAGTATTTTTTTTTTATCTTTGACTTACCATGTTGGGGGGTTCTTTTCATATTAATTGAGTGTGGCCATTATTAGGTGAAGGGGTTGGCCTAATTTTTGTTATTTTTCTTTAATAAAAAAATTTCTGGCCTTGTACTTTGGTGCTATCATTCTGCTTCTTAGAGTAGGTGAGGGTGTTGGTGCTGAGGATAAAAAAAACTGTGCTTGAGGGGGTTATGAACGATGGTTGCTTCTTTGATCCCTTGGAGAATTAGAGGATTAGTTGGATTTTGTGTGTGAAGTGAAGAGAAGAAGACACTTAATTAGACACACCCCATTTGGAAAATGCCTGAAGGGAGCAAAAGCAGAATACGTTTCAGCAAATTGTACAGTTTTTCTTGTTTGAAATCTCCATTCAGAGATGGTCATTCCCAAATTGGGCGGAAGGGGTACTCAAGGGTTGTCTACTGCAATGATCCAGATAACCCCGAAGCAGTTCAGTTGAATTATGGAGGCAATTATGTTTCAACAACCAAGTATACAGCTTTTAATTTCATCCCCAAGTCTTTGTTTGAGCAGTTCAGGAGGGTTGCAAATATCTACTTTCTTGTTGTTGCGTGTGTTTCATTTAGTCCATTGGCACCTTTTACTGCTCTTAGTATTGTTGCTCCTTTGCTGGTTGTGATTGGAGCTACTATGGCCAAGGAAGCTGTGGAAGATTGGAGGAGGAGAAAACAGGTATTGTTTTTTGTTTTGTGTTTTTTTTTCCCTTTCAATGTTATACCCTTTCATCATGCCTACAAAAAGTACCAGTCGCCCCTTCTCCCCAGGTGGTACTTTCTATAAAGGCCCATGTTTATGTATAAGTACAATGAAATTGGACCACACTCAATTGGCATTATGGTGTTATGGGTAAGCTTGCATTTGTCTTGTGGTTTTGAAAGAATAAAAAAATGGGAGTAATTTTCCCCTTACTAGTTGCTACTTTTGATGATCAAGGTGTCGGTTGAGAATCTTCATTATCTTACAATGCTCTAAGATCAGAAACTTACTATGGTCTTATTGACATTTAAGTATATTTGGATGCATCTTTTGTTTCTGGAAAGTGGAGTGGCTATTGCAAAACTCTCTTTCTCTTTGAACACGTTTAATATGATATAATTCAATTGCATTCCAATTTGTGTCAGAAATTTTTAATCTTTCTTAATTCTTGAAAAGACGATTCTAGGAAATGATACTGTTCCATATTATTCTGTCATGTAATTAAGTGTCGCTTTATGCCTATGTAACTTGTTTGCCTTTTTTTGGAAAATTCTTTTTTCTGTTAGTCACTTGCTTTGGATGCACTTGACTTTTGTGTTCTGTTAAGAGTCACCCTTTTGGATTCATTTCTTTTAAATCTTTTTATTCTGGAAATTTATTTTTTCCCCCATTGATATATCCCACATATCATTTGGGGACTAGAAGTTTTCGTGGCTAAAATTCTTTTTTCTTCTTCAGGATATAGAGGCAAACAACCGAAAGGTTCAGGTGTATGGTAGAAATTATACATTTGTGGAGACTAGATGGAAGAAACTCCGTGTTGGTGATATCATTAAAGTGTATAAGGATGAATACTTTCCTGCTGATCTTCTTCTGCTTTCATCAAGCTATGATGATGGGATTTGTTATGTCGAGACTATGAATCTTGATGGAGAAACTAATCTAAAATTAAAGCATGCCTTGGAGGTGACAATTCATCTTCAAGATGAAAAATCTCTGCAAAAGTATAAGGCCATGGTTAAATGTGAGGATCCTAATGAAAATCTGTACTCGTTTATTGGAACTTTACAATATGATGGTAAAGAATATCCTCTTTCCTTGCAGCAGATCCTGTTAAGAGATTCTAAGCTGAAAAACACTGATTATATCTATGGCATTGTTATCTTTACTGGCCATGATACAAAAGTCATGCAGAACTCCACTGATCCTCCATCCAAGAGAAGCAAAATTGAGAGAAAAATGGATAAGATAATCTACATCCTCTTCAGTACCTTGGTTTTGATATCCTTTATTGGTTCTGTCTTTTTTGGTGTTGAGACCAAAAGGGATATTAGTTCTGGCAGGTATAGAAGATGGTATCTTCGTCCAGACAATACAACTGTGTTTTATGATCCTAGAAGGGCAACACTTGCTGCTGTTCTTCATTTTTTGACTGCCCTTATGTTGTATGGATATCTAATTCCAATATCACTTTATGTGTCCATAGAACTTGTGAAAGTTCTGCAGAGCATTTTCATCAACCATGACCAGGAAATGTATTTTGAAGAAACAGATAGGCCAGCTCGTGCACGCACATCTAATTTGAATGAGGAACTTGGTCAGGTTGATACAATATTGAGTGATAAAACTGGTACTTTGACGTGTAACTCGATGGAGTTTGTCAAATGTTCAATAGGGGGCATTCCGTATGGTCGTGGTATGACAGAAGTGGAGAAGGCACTTGTTAGGAGAGGAAGTGATGTGGAATCTGAAGTTGATGGGGGATCATCTGATATCCTGGGTCAGAGTAATGATGCTGTGGACTCTCGGCATTCAATTAAGGGCTTTAACTTTAAAGATGAGCGGATAATGATGGGGCAATGGGTTAATGAACCATATCCAGACTTCATTCAGAGATTCTTTCGAGTTTTAGCTATTTGTCACACAGCTATTCCAGATGTAGATAAAGAGTCAAGAGAAATTTCCTATGAAGCTGAGTCACCAGATGAAGCAGCTTTTGTCATAGCTGCAAGGGAGCTTGGTTTTGAGTTTTTTGCAAGGACACAAACAAGTATATCGTTACATGAATTGAATTATGAAAGTGGAAAAAAGGTTGACAGGTTGGCTAGCTCTTTTTACCAAGTTTTTGTTATAGTTATACATGTCCGCCCTATCTGCTGATTTTGATGGCCAAAATTGTCACCTCAGAATCTCAGATGTGAGATAGAATTCTTATTTAATAGAGTAGTAGTTCAGCTTCTGTAGTCAACGAAGTTTGATCTGGCTTCTCACTAAATCAAAACTATAATAGGAATTTCAAAGTTATGATTTACTCTTCCTTTCACATCTTCATATATATATATATATATATATATATATATATATATGTATCTATTCAACTTTATCGTATATAAGACCCATAAGAGAAATAGTCCAACTAGGGACTTATTGCAATTTCTTGGATGATATAGATTATAGTTATGAGGAAAATTTCCTTTTGCAGAATAATCCGTGAAGGAAAAGATTTTCAGAAAGTGTCTGTGTACACTGTGTTCTTAAATATGGTTTTAGGTTGAAAAATTGAGAGGAAGAAAATTATTTGCTTAAAGCCTTTCATGCTGTGAAGAATATGGGCTGAAAAAGGAGGAAAATAAAGATCATGATCTTAAAAAAGTGAAGCAAATAAATGTCATAAGAATTGCCAACTTTATGAAAATCATTTTGAACTCTCAATGAGAGAAAATTCAACTTGAAATTTTATAAATTATTTGGTTCATATACTGCGATTGTAGTATACTTTAAGTTTGCAGGTTTGAACCTGTTTGATATCTTTGGTCCGTACTGAGAGAGTGATTTAAAATGCTTTGACTTTATATATCCATATTATAATTTTGGCACAGTTTCATTCTTTTGAAAATTAGTGTTTAATTTATTGTTCATTGGGTTAATTTTTTATGAATAGAGTGTACCGGCTTCTGCATGTCTTCGAGTTCAGCAGTTCCCGCAAAAGAATGTCAGTGATAGTGAGGAATGAGGAAAATCAATTATTGCTCCTATGCAAGGGTGCTGACAGGTTTCAAATAATATCCATATGCTTTTTAAATAATGTGTTATTAGTAGTAAGTTACATGTAGTGATGTCAAATTGTGCATTTCTATGCATATATTCAGTGTAATGTTTGAAAGGATCTCGCAACATGGAAGACAGTTTGAAGCTGAAACCAGGGATCATATCAAAAGTTATTCTGAGGCTGGTTTAAGAACCCTTGTAATTGCATACCGTGAACTTGATGAAGAAGAATATAAGTTGTGGGACAATGAATTTTCAAAGATCAAAACTACTGTAACAGAAGACCGAGATGTGTTGGTAGATGCAGCTGCTGATAAGATGGAAAGGGATTTGATTCTTCTTGGTGCTACTGCAGTTGAGGATAGACTGCAAAAGGGGGTAAGTATAAACCTTTTAATTTTTGTGCTTCTAATTATGTAAGTTTTTGCCTATATTATGGTGTGCATTTTACAATTTCACCCCCAGTATTGACTTCCAAACATAGTGATAGTAAAATAAAAGTTTCTGACAAAAAAAATGAACTTCAGTTTCAGAAAATAGACCACTGAATGTGGGGAAAAATTGACCCCCGAAAAATCAGTTACTAGCACCATTAGTTATGCTCTTGATTAGTTAATAAAGTTTATTATGTTTACTTGAAAGTACAGGTTCCTGAATGTATTGAAAAGCTCGCCCGGGCAAAAATCAAGTTATGGGTATTAACCGGAGACAAGATGGAAACTGCAGTCAACATAGGGTAAGTTAACAAGGCTTGATCTAGATTATTTTCTAAGGAAGTTGCATACAATTTAAGTTGGTCTTTTTCGCCTTTTGTTTTTACAGGTATGCATGTAGTTTACTTAGACAAGACATGAAACAGATAGTGATCACTCTGGATTCACCAGATATCCTATCATTGGAAAAACAAGGGGACAAGGAAGCTCTATCAAAGGTACATGACCTTGGAAGTTTTTTGGCATTTAATTTCTCTCAGAATTATAGATCTTTGATACAACAATTGCTTAGGCCTCTCTTGAAAGCATTAAGAAGCAAATTAGAGAAGGAATCTCACAAATCAAGTCTGCAAAAGAGAGTTCTAATACAAATAAAGGAAGTTCTTCTGGGTTTGGCTTGATAATTGATGGGAAGTCCTTGGATTATTCTCTTAACAAGAATTTGGAAAGGTCCTTCTTTGAGCTGGCAATTAATTGTGCTTCTGTCATATGTTGCCGATCTTCACCCAAACAAAAAGCTCGCGTGAGTACTATGGGTGTGCAATTTGAATTTCTATGTAATATAAAAATAGAAGTTCCTTGTATACCATAATTGCTTTGGGTGTGAAAACATTTTAATCACATCAGCCAAAAAAAATATGCAGGTTACAAAATTGGTGAAATTGGGAACAGGGAAGACAACATTATCTATCGGCGATGGGGCAAATGATGTTGGCATGCTTCAGGAGGCTGATATTGGAGTTGGCATTAGTGGTGCTGAAGGGATGCAGGTCTAAAGATAAATTTGATTATTCCTATTTGAGCTGTGCTTTAACTTGTCCTTAAAAAGATTTATATTCTCCAAGCCCATAATAAATGAAGAAATTGAAGAGAATTTTTAATTCAACTTAGGAGGCATTTGGAAGAGCTTGTAGGGAGTTTGAGTTTGTGGAAATAGCTTATGACTCTTATAAGCTCTTTTTAGTTTATTTCAATAAGCTTCTCTAAGAAGCTTATCAAGATAAGCTCTTTTTAGCTTATTCTAATAAGTTTTATGTTTCAAATTCATGGCATAAGCTCTAGTGAATAACCACTTAGTTAAGCTTTTGACCTGAATTCACCCTTAATCTAACCATGTTCATCTTTTCATAACTTTTTGTGCTCTTTTAACATGTGGTTTTAATATGTGAACATGTATTTGTCAGATTATGTTAAATTATGGAGAAATTGAATTATACATAATCAACAGAGTTGTCAAACCCATATGCATGCAACATAGGTTATTAGTAATATTATTATGTACATAATAGAATTGTAAGAAGTGACTATGCTAATCCATCTTTTTCATTAATTGTTTCTCTTTTCTTAGATAAAACTGTAATATGTATCAGATATTAAAGCTATTAACTGCTTCTGTCAGGCTGATTTTTGTTGGGATAAGTACCTGATTTTAAGAAACTGTATTCATTATATTAATAATACCCATGAAGACGTTTAATGAGAATCAAACAGCTATGTAGATTGTACCTAAACTTGGAATATTGAACCTTGTGAGAAGAAAGTTGATTTTAATTTGCTATATTGGGTTTGGTGATCAGTGGAGTGATGATCTTATTACTCAGCCTTTTGGTTGAGCTCTTTTTATGAACTCTGAAACATGTGTTACACTTGCATCTATACATTACCTTGAGGAGGAATGTTGGGAAATATTATTCTTAGATTTTGGGCCTAACTCATCCCTACAAAACCAATTTTTAACATGAGGATTGCCCAAACATTATAGACTACAAGTTGATGTGAGTTCTCAACCCCTAAAGAGGCAACATTGTAGGTAGTCCTTCCCGAGACATTGATAACCAACTCCGAGAAGCCACAATTAAGGCGGGTTAGTGGTGATCGCAATTAAGGCGACTTTCCAACACCCCCATCACATCAAGGCTATGGTCCATGAGCGTGGCATTGCCCGTGGCCTTACAATGGATTTGGGATAAACTCTGATATCAATTTATGTTTTGGGCCTAACTTGTCCTTACAAAATTGACTTGGAAGGTGAGGATTGCTCAAACTCTATAAGGACTACATTGACTATATCTCTAGTCAATGTGAGATCTCAACCCTTGAAAGTTGACCTCCTGGTGGCTTCACATTTCGATGCTTCAGTCAGATTTTCTGGTCAGCCCCTTCATAGGTAGTCCTTTCTAAGAAACTGGTAATCAAATCTGATAAGCCACACTTAAGGCGGGTTAGGGGTAACCGCAATTAAGGTGACTTTCCAAAAATTATTAACATGGTCTAGTGTGTAATTTGTTAGAGTTATTAACAATGCTATATGTGGATAAAGCTAGTCTAATTGGTTATTAAGTTGAAACCATGCTATATGTGTAATTTGTTAGAATTATTAACAATTAAGGCGGGTTATGGGTGACCGAATTAAGCTGACTTTCTATACAATTCCTTCCTTTTCTTTTATAATATCTAAAATAAAACCCAACAGAGGTTAATAAGTTGAAATGTTAAAAATTGAGTGGAATTATATAACACTATTTTTTCCACTAGTTACAGAGCATTCATTTTATTTTAAGAGTTGCAGCATTGCAGTATTTTACTTGTGTAATGTATGTAGCTTCTGTACTTCTTTCTGGACATAACTGTGTTACCTGATCATATTGGCATTGATGATTCTCCACTGCATTCTTCCGGTACCCTTTTCTTTCTGCATGTAGCCATGTATATGCCAGTGTATGTATTGATAAACTAATGATGAATTAAGTTTGAATGACTGTGTTTCAGTTTCTGATTTTTTTTTTTGAAAAAAATGTTGTCTACAGGCTGTAATGGCAAGTGATTTTGCAATAGCTCAATTCCGGTTTCTGGAGCGTTTGCTGTTGGTACATGGACACTGGTGTTATCGGCGTATATCAATGATGGTAAAATCATGCATCCATCTATTTCTCAAAGTCTTACCACTAAAGATTTAGTGCACAATCTCAAATGCTTTCATGGTCCAATTTTAGATCCCTTAATATTCTGAAATGAAGACCATGAAATAGTTGATTTTTTTTCTTTTTTCTCATTTTTAACCGTTATGAGTTGATTGGTTACTCCTGATGAAACTGATCTTATAATTTTCTGTTTTCATTTTAAGAGTACTACATGCCTGTTCAGATAAAAAATTTAGGCCACTTCATCCACAAAAAAAATTGTCGCTGATAACTTGTTTTATTTTTTATGCAGATATGCTATTTTTTCTATAAAAACATTGCATTTGGATTTACCCTATTTTGGTTTGAGGCATATGCTTCTTTCTCTGGTCAAGCTGCTTACAATGATTGGTACATGTCATTTTACAATGTCTTCTTCACTTCACTTCCAGTAATCGCTCTAGGCGTTTTTGATCAGGATGTTTCTGCCAAACTTTGCCTAAAGGTACTAAATTTTCATTTTTTAAACTTACTTCTGTGTGTATTAAAGATACTTTAGGACCAGCAGGTAGATATATAAAATTATTCTTCTTTTAAGAACTGTAAACACTGAATTTTTCTCTATAGGACCTTTATGATACCAGTGTACCTGTGACCATTTGATTAATTATGTTACATTTCAACTGTGAACACCTTTTATAATTAATATATGATCAACACCTTAAAGTTTATGTTTATTGCTTCATTTTTAAAAGTCTTGGTTCTGCCTCTAGAGCCAATGGAAAAAGGAGTGTGCTTTCAGTGAGGTTCCTCCATTCACTCAAAACATGACACCACTGATTTCAGATGCTTTTTAATGTTTTTAAACATTTGTTTCTCCAGTTTCCGTGTTCCTGAATACATCTGCTTTGATTGTAGAGTGCTTCATGAAGCATTATCAACTTAACTTTGATATAAATTCACCTAAGTACTCTGAATGCCTTGATTTTCCTCTTATCCAAGTGTTTTTAAGTTCTACATGATTTCTACTGTTTACCAAAACTAGGTTGTACTAGGTCTATAATATGCTTATCCTATCTTCCTCCTCCTCCCTGTTACAAATATTTTCTCGTTTTCATGGAAGAAAACAATTTGCAACCATTTTACCTCCTTTTAAGTTAACCTGAATAGCCAGCCTTCCCCTTTTCCTACACCTTTCCTAGCATAGTATAGTTTCTCAAACTAAATGTGCACGCACACATGCACACATGTGCGTGCACAAAAGACATGTTCTTTATCATCAAATAGATCATTCAACACCACCACCAACAAAAGCCTTTTCCCACTAGGTGAAGTCGACGATATGAATCACATGATGTCATTTGATTCGATTAAGGACTAGATCTTTAGAGATATTATTTGCCATGAGATCCCTCTTAACAACTTCTCCCAATGTCTTTTTTGGTCTCCTTCTCCCCCTTTTCACACAACTAAAAACCATGCAGTATAATTTTCTAACTAGTGGTTCTTTCTTGTGTAGCCACACATCCATCTTAATTTTCTCATTTCTACCACTCACCTTTTTCTCGTGTTTTCCCTTTAAAGCCCAACACTCATTACCATAACCACCAGTCACTGGGCATACTAAATTATAGATGATCCTATGTGTCTGCAGAATTTCATTAAAAAAATATGATTAAACTATAATTTATCTGAAGTTTGTTTGATCTATAAAATATTAAAATTATTATGCTAATGTATCCATGACATGTCTACTGATTTCTTTTGTGGGTCTTGATTTTAAATTAATGATAAGTTGAATGTTGAGATCCTGTGCTAATCACACCGTCTTTTTTACAGTATCCTTATCTATATCTAGAGGGAGTAGAGGATATCCTCTTCAGCTGGCCCCGGATTCTTGGCTGGATGTTGAATGGAGTCCTTAGTTCTTTAGTGATCTTCTTCTTGACCACTAATTCTGTCTTGAATCAAGCCTTCAGAAGAGATGGCAAGGTGGTAGATTTTGAAATACTTGGGGTCACAATGTATACATGTGTGGTGTGGACTGTGAATTGCCAAATGGCACTTTCCATCAACTACTTCACCTGGATACAACATTTTTTTATATGGGGCAGCATTGCCTTTTGGTATGTATTTGTGTTGGTTTATGGTTACCTCTCTCCAGCCATATCCACTACAGCTTACAGGGTTTTTGTGGAAGCATGTGCTCCAAGTGGTCTATATTGGCTGGTTACCCTTTTGGTTGTTGTGTGTGTGCTTCTACCCTATTTCTCCTATAGGTCTTTCCAAAGTCGGTTTCTACCAATGTACCATGATATTATACAGAGAAAACAAGTAGAAGGGCATGAAGTTGGCTTATCTGATGATGAGTTACCTAAACAAGTCCAGGGCAAACTACTACATCTGAGAGAAAGATTGAAGCAAAGGGAGTTGTGAAATGTAAATGCTTCTAAACATCCATTCTTAGAACTTGAAATTGTATTTAGTTTCTTGCTGAGTTGGGAAGTGGCATTGAAGTAGTAGTGAGCATTGCAAATAGCTTTTAATTAAAATTCTTTACTTTTCCTCCTTCGGTTTCCAATTTTTTATAGAGGCAGGATTTCTGTAGCAGTCACCTGATGTAGATTAGCTATGTAAAGCTTGTGTAATTGTTGTGCCAAAAAAGGCCTTTGTATTTGTGAACGGAAAAAGCAATAGATATTTTATATATATGATCTTTATTGTCTGCTGGAAGTTCCAAAAACATTTTAAACATGATGTGTGTGTGTGATATTAATGTAAACTAAAAGACTATATTAAAAGATTATTTTATGACTTTTTTTGTATACGTCCAAGATAAACAGGGTGTGTTCAGGGCTTTGGTCCTCAAACTCGTGAATGGAAAAATATTTTCTGGGAGAGATTAGTCTCATAAATGAATTTTAGTATCTCAACTCTCAAGGGAAAAAAGTCATGTTAAAAATTGGTTACAATAGAATGTTAGGAAATTAATATCGACGCATCCACAAAAAGAACAGGTGCTGATAATGATGATAATAGGAAGCCCAAGAAGTCTGAGTAAAACTAACAACACTTTAATAAACTTCTCGCTGAAATACAATATGATTCTCTTTTTAAGTTTTTAGAAGTTTACTTTAAACCGTTACAGGACCATCTTCCTCTTTCTACCAAGAATGCTGGGGTTCACCCAAATAAATTCTGACTCCACCCACTAATTTTCTCCACTTGGCTATCCACACAAAAGTTTGAATCCATTACTTTTATTTATTTAATGAAATTTTAAGAGTTAAAAACAAAATTTTTAAAAAATTTAGGGATTAAAATTCCTAATGAGAAAAAGTTGAGGACCTTGATACTTTTATTTAGAGACTAAAAATTGAATTTCGAAAAAATTAAGAGACTTTATCAATCAAACTTTATTTAATAACTGAAAATTGAATTTCAAAAATAACTTAAAGACTAAAAACATAGTTAATCCAATATTTCATTATAGTCAGTTAAGTGAAATGAAACATGCTAATTAATACATCAAATAAATTTGCATGCATACACAATATTTGATTAAGATAAGATTTTTAAAAAATACTATAAAGTTAAAAAACATCCAGAAGTTGAAGTTTATGATTCCCATACACAATTTATTGAAGGCTTAAATATAATTTTGGTGCTTCTATTTTATTTAATTCTTAATTTTGATCCCTCTATTTTAAAATTGAGAGATCTGGTCCTCCTATTTTAAAAAATTCACAATTTTAGTCTCTTATTTCAAAATACAAAGATTTGACTCCCATAGTTTAGAAAATTCACAATTTTAGTTCTTGAGTTTTAAATAATCCACAATTTTGATTTAAAATTTAATTTTTCCTACATTTTATTTCTTACGTTATAATTAATTAAATAATTTCTTGATGATATTTTAAATGAATATGTTAGACTTAGGGTTTAATTGGATCAAAAGAAAAAAAATAAAATCTAAATAAAATTGAGAATTTGACTAATATTATAAATTTTTTAAAATAAGAGGACTAAATGTTTCTATTTTATAATTGGAAGACCAAAATTACAAATTTTTTAAAATAAAAAACTAAAATTTTCAATTCTAAAATAAAAGAACAAATTACAAATAAGACAAAATAGGAAGGATAATTACATTAAAGCCTTTAAATTCATTAAAGGTAGAGCTACCCACAGCTAATAAAGACGTGACACACACAAGCATCTTATAAGAAGTCTTGGAAAATATCCCCCAAGAGCTACTCTTAGTTTAATCATAGTCAGACATTATATTCATTCATGGAATACAGCAGTGAATGTTTGTGTTGTCACAAAGACTCAACAATTATTGTTCACTGGGGCCTCTTTGGATACACATATAGTCAGGATTTCATACACTCTCATTCAACTAATCCAAACCGTCGAATGAAAATCCAACTGCTCATATTTTACATCAGTATATCAAACTTAAAATATGTATCCAAAATTTGAACCATTCTTTCACAATCTAACGATCACAATTGCAGTGAATGCATGGAAGCACGGGCAGTGAATCATTATGGAATCAAGCTGAGAAAATTTGTATTGTCAGAAAGACTCAAAACTTATTGGTTGAGTGGCCATCAAAGAAAAAGGTGTTCCACTATCCTTAAAGTAAAGCCATCAATTTCATCAGTATAATGACCCTGCACTGAATCATTGTCACAAGCTTCACTTCAAATTACTGATTTCCATTGATCCACTCACTTTCCTACCATGGCAGCAGAATTTGTTGGTGGTGCTCTTCTTTCTGCTGTCCTTCAGGTTGCATTTGTCAGGCTCGCTTCTCCTAAAGTTCTAGACTTCTTTCGTGCAAGAAAACTTGATGAGACGCTGCTGGACAGGTTGAACACAAAGCTGCTGTTCATCGATGCTCTTGCTGATGATGCAGAACATAAGCAGTTCAGAGATCCACATGTGAAATAATGGCTTTTTAAGGTCAAAGATGCTGTTTTTGATGCAGAGGATTTCTTGGATGAAATAGATTATGAACTCTCCAAATGTGAAGTGGAAGATCAATCTGAGTCTCAAACCTTCGCTTGCAAGGTATCAAATTTCTTCAATGCTACTTTCAGTTCATTTAACAGGAAAATTGACTCAGGGATGAAACAAGTCCTTGATAAACTAGAATATCTTGCAAGCCAAAAGGGTGCTCTTGGTTTAAAAAGGCTACTAATTCTGATGTTGGATCAGGAAGTAAAGTGTCACAGAAATTGCCATCAACTTCTTTGGTGGTTGAAAGTGTTATTTATGGCAGAGATGATGACAGAGAAATGATCCTTAATTGGCTCACATCTGAAACTGACAGCTATCAGTATTTACTATTGTGGGCATGGGTGGATTGGGTAAGACCACCCTCGCCCAACATATATACAATGACCCAAGGATGGAGGAGGCTGATTTTCATATCAAAGCTTGGGTCTGTGTTTCGGATGATTTTAATGTTTTCAGGTTGACAAAAATAATTCTTGAGGCAATCACTAAATCAAAAGATAATAGCAGAGAGCTAGAAATGATTCATGGGAGATTGAAAGAAAAATTAACAGGGAAGAGATTTCTTCTCGTTTTGGATGATGTTTGGAATGAAAGACGAGAAGAATGGGAGTCTGTGCAAACTCCTCTTAATCATGGTGCTCCGGGAAGTAGAATTCTTGTCACCACACGCTGTGAAGAAGTTGTTTGTATCATGCGGTCTAATAAAGTGTATCACCTAAAGCAATTACAAGAAGATCATTGCTGGCAAGTTTTTGTAAAACATGCATTCCAAGATGATCATTCTATATTGAATGCTGAGTTGAAGGAGATTGGTACAAAGATAGTTCAAAAGTGCAAAGGATTGCCTCTAGCCTTGAAATCAATTGGAAGTCTTTTACACACAGCAAAGTCATCTATTTCGGAATGGGAAAGTGTATTGTTAAGCAATATATGGGACATACTAAAAGGAGAGAGTGAAATTATTCCTGCTCTATTATTGAGCTATCACCACCTTCCGTCTCATCTCAAGATGTGCTTAGCTTGTTGTGCCTTATTTCCCAAAGATTACGAGTTTGTCAAGGAACATCTATAATTCTGCTGTGGATGGCTGAAAATTTTATGCAATGCCCTCAACAGAGCAAGTGTCCAGAAGAAGTTGGAGAAAGATACTTCAATGATCTATTATCAAGGTCTTTCTTTCAACAACAATCAATTGGCTTGTTTTACACGTATTTTGTCATGCATGACCTTCTCAATGATTTGGCAAAATATGTTTGTGGGGATCTCTTGGAAGTTTACATGATGCTAAAAGGTTGCGTACATTTATGCCAGCAAGTCGGGAAATGATGTTTGCTGATGATCCTTGGAAGTGCAAGATGTCATTACATGAATTGTTCTCCAAGTTTAAGTTCTTGCGCGCCTTATCTTTGTCTGGTTGTTCTGACTTTAGAGAGGTGCCTGACTCTGTAGGCGAACTAATACATCTCCGTTCGTTAGACTTTTCACTTAGTGGCATAAAAATATTACCCGAATCAACATGTTTGCTCTATAACTTGCAAACACTGAAGCTGAACTATTGTCGCAATTTGGAGGAGCTGCCCTCAAATTTGCATAAACTCTCCAATTTGCATTGCCTTAAATTTGTATACACTATAGTGAGAAAGATGCCAATGCATTTGGGAAAACTGAAGAATCTTCAAGTATTGAGTATTTTTTTTGCCGGCAAAAGTAGCAAGTTCAGTACTAAGCAGCTAGGGGAACTCAATCTTCATGGAAAGCTATTAATTGGGGAGCTGCAGAATATTGTGAATCCATCGGATGCATTAGCAGCAGATTTGAAAAATAAAACACACCTTGTGAAACTAGAGTTAGAATGGAATTCAAACCATAGCCCTGATGATCCAAGGAAAGAAAGGGAAGTACTTGAGAATTTGTAACCTTCCAAACACTCGAAGGATTTGTCAATCAGGAACTACGGTGGTACACAATTTTCAAGTTGGTTATTTGATAATTCATTATTGAAACATTGGGGATTGATTGTGGCTGTGACTCTCTAACGAATTTTCCTCTAGATTTCTTCCCAAATCTTCATTTGCTTGAACTCAAGAGGTGTTGTAATTTAGAAATGATTTCACAGGAGCACACTCATAATCATCTAAAGGATCTAAGTATTAGTAGGTGCCCTCAATATGATTCATTTCCTAGGTAAGGGTTATGTGCACCTGGGCTAAAGAAATGTTTTATTGATAAATTGAAGAATTTGAAATCATTGCCTAAACTCATGCATATCCTCCTTCCGTCTCTTACTGACCTAACGATATGGGGTTATCCACATGTAGAGATGTTTCCAGATGGAGGTTTGCCACCAAATCTGAAAAGGGTGAATCTCTTAAGTTCCAAACTTATCGCCTCACTGAAAAGGGCATTGGGAGACAACGCCAGTCTTGAAAACTTGGGTATATTCAAAGACTGGATGTGGAGTCTTTTCCCGATGAAGATTTTCTTTCACTCTCCCTTAATTCTCTACAAATAGGTAATAGTCCAGATCCTAAAAAACTGGACTACAAGGGTCTCTGCCAACTCTCCTCTCTTAAGGGATTGACTATTTATAACTGCCACAACCTTCAATGTTTACTTTTGGAGTAAGAAGAACCACAAGTTCCAAATTGTGGATGCACCAATCCTCATAAGTCTAACTCTTCATCAGGTGCCAATTCTCCACAATATCTATGCACTCTTGGAAATACAATCTTGTTTATTGCAAATATTTCACTCTCTAATTAGTATTTAACAAACAATAGCAATACGAGTTACACGTAAATTGATGAATATTTGTTAAAGGATGATGGCTCAGCTACTTATATTTAGGACACTATGAAAAATCATGAAGGCACTGATAACTGCTAAATAATTGTGAATTTATAGGAGTTAAATAGTCAAATTTTGGCTTAAAATTAATTATTTAGCAGTTATTTGTGATTAAAAGTAAGAAAATTAATTTAATTGAAATTCTGGTTGCAGATACGGAAAATAAGGTTGCAATTAGCAAAAGTGGCACAAAGGAAGAAAAAAGAAGAAATTCTGAAGCAGGCCCAATCCAATAGGGGCGCTAAGCGCGCATCAGGCGCTAAGCGAGCAACTAACTGCAGGCGCTGAGCGTGGCGTTAAGCACGAAGGTGGAAACCGTTACGCGCGCTAAGCCCAGCTAGGCGCCCAGCGCCCGATCCAACAGAAGCACAGGCCCAGCGTGCATGGCGCGCCCAGCGCACGATCTGAACGCGCTAAGCGCGAGGTATGGCGCTGAGCGCGACTACGAAGGCCCGTAAGCCCACTTCAGCCACTATAAATAGAGAGGCAGTCCCAAGGAAATATCATCCCATCTCAGAGCATCACTCTCAGTACTTCAAGCCTGAGTTTTCTTCCCTCTCTATATTCTTTGTGTTATTAGCCCTTTTTCTTTCTTTCATCCCCAGTTGTAAGCCCTCAAATGGCCATGAGTGACTAAACCCCTTTCTTTCTTTCATCCCCAGTTGTAAGCCCTCAAATGGCCATGAGTGGCTAAACCCCTAGCTAGGGCCTGGCAGGCCTAAAAAGCCAACGATGTACAATGAGCTTCAAGAGTTATCAATGCAAAGGAATTTATTCCAGGTTTTTCTGTTCTATTTCTTTTCTTTTACTCTTGCATTCATTCTTAGATCTCTTTTTGGGTTTTAATCGCTCGGGAGAGGGTAATTCTCAATAATATTTAAGATTCAATGCATGCATTAGTTTTAGGGGTTAATCGCTTGGGGAAGGGTAACACCTAATAGAACATCTAAAGAAAAGAATCATTGGGTTAGCATTGCTAGGCATAGAATGATAACCCACTGCCCATGCATTTAAGCAACATCTAGAACTTAATCTTAATGCATTTTAATTATTGAATATTCACAAAGGCATTTGGGAGATAGGTAGTTAAAATAGGCTTGTCAACGTGAGGCATCAGGGGCAAGTAATCAACAGATGTGGGTAGAACTAATACCATTTCATTGATAATGAATATCCTATTTACATGCATCGTAGGCCAATTGGGTTTGTCTGGTCTTGGCATTTCTATTAATTGTTTTCCCTTTTCCTTATTTGTTTTAGTAATAGCACTCTTTTCTATTCCTACTTTCATTCCTACTTTACTACTTTACTCCCACTTACAAATTGAGAGGTATTGAATAAGTGCAATAAAATCCCTGCGGACACGACACTCAGACTTCCGAGCTTTACTACTTGTCACGATTTGGTGCACTTGCCAAAGTCATAACAGGCACTGAAGTACAGAAGTTCTGGCATGCGGAAATGTGGCATCCATTCCTTTAACTTGTTGGGTAAATTTGTTTTCTTGCTGACACGTTTCCTTCTTTCTTCTTAATCGATACTTCGTACATTATGTTATGGAAGTTTATGACAAAAAACATGAACTCAAGCTTCATAAATAGACCACTGAAACTGGGAAAAAATGACACCTAAAAATCAGTTATTAACACCGCTAGTTCCGTTCTGGATTAGTTAGTAATGTTTATTCTATAATTACATGGACATACAGGTTCCTGAATGTATTAATAAAAAGCTTGCCCAGGCAAAAATCAAGTTATAGGTATTGCTGGAGACTAGAAGGAAACTGCAACCATTATATGGTACATTAACAAGGCTAGTTCTAGATTCTGTTACTAAGGAACTTGCATTATGTTTAATCTAGTTTTCTTTCAATTTTTCTTTTTACAGGTGTGCTTTTATAGTTTACTTAGACATGAAACAGATAGTGATCACTCTTGATTCTTCAGATATCCTATCATTGGAAAAACAAGAGGACAAAGAGTGTCTAGCAAAGATACTTGACCTTGGAAATTATTGGCATTTAATTTCTCTCACTGTTATAGATCTTCGAGACAACGATTGCTTAGGCCTCTCTTGAAAACATTAAGAAGCAAATTACAGAGGGGATCTTGCAAATCAGATCCACGAATCAGAGTTCTAATACAAATAGAGGAAGTCGTTGGATTGGATTATTCTCATAACAAGATTTTTGAAAGGTCCTTCTTTGAGCTGGCTATTAATTGCGCTTCTGTCATATGTTGCCGATATTCACTCAAACAAAAGCTCGTGTGAGTATTATGGGTGTAAAATTTTGAATTTGTATGTAATATAAATAATAGAAATTCCTTGAATAATAATAGTAAGTTATAAAATTTAAGGACTATAATGACAATAAGTTATACATGTTAGACTAAATCATCACGGCAGTTTCGATTTCAGGGATTTATTTGACATTTTCCTAAATTTCAAGGACTATAAAGACAATACCACACAATCTCAAGGAATAAAATGGTCGTTTACTCTTTCCTTTTATCGTATCTAACATAAAACCCAAGAGAGGTTAATAAATCAAAGGGTAAAAATTGAATGGAAGAATTATATAGCATTCTTTTTAGGCATTAGTTACAGTCTTACAGAGCATTCATTTTATTCTTAGGTATTGCAGCATTGCACCTTATTACTTGTATGTGTGAAGCTTTTGCATTTGTTTTTAGACACAACTGTGTTACCTGATCATATTGGTATAGATGGTTCTACGCTGCATCTTTGTAGTACTATTTTCTTTCTGCACGTACATGCCAATGAATAATGTATCATAAACTAACAATTAATTAGAATTGAATGGCTTTGGCTCAGTTTTCTGCCAAAGTTAAAAATGTTACACCATCTTGCTTTTGTTGGTGGCTGGGGTTCATAATATGACACTACTTTCCTTTTATCACCATCTTGCTTTTGGTACATTCTTCAGTATGTCTTAAAACATATGATTAATTAACTATGATTGTTAACTGAAATTTGTTTGATCTCTCACATGTTTTAATCAAAATTAAACATGCAGCTCTATAATTAAACAACTCAAGTCGGTTTCTACCAATGTACCAATATAGTATTATACGGAGAAAACAATTAGAAGAAGGGCTTGAAATAGGGTTATCTGATGACGAGTTACCTTACCAAGTCCAGAGGGAAAAGTACTACATCTCAGAGAGATATTGAAGGAAGGAGAGTTGTGAAATGTAAATGCTTCTAAACATACACATTCTTACAACTTGAAATTGTATTTGCTTTCTTGCTGAGTTGGAAAGTGGCATTGAAGTGGTGAGCATTGCAAATAGCTTTTATTTTTTAATTTTTAGTTGAAAATGTTCTGGTTAGGACACACGTGAATAAACTGTTGTATAAAAAATTTCCCACCTGGTCTCCATTAAAAATGGATATTTGGATTGTGAATGAGACTTGGAGTCGCACTTCAATTCTCCTGCATCCAAGCTCAAGGATTAGGAATAGGAAATCATAGTTTCACCGATTATATTCTGATGATTTAAAAATAACGAAATCCATTACTTTTTATCATAATTAATCTTTTGATAAAGGTTATCGACACTAATTTCTTCAATTAAATATTTTTTATAACTTAATTAATTAATTAAAATATTATTAGTGATACATGCTTGGAATATAGACATCAGACACGTATGTCTCTGTCCTCTTTCAGTCTTTCTCTAAAAATTGTTGTCTGGTCTGAATTATTTAAAACATTTTTTTTACAGAACCACTATTTGAAACATAGAACAAAAAAGTACATGACAAATTAGTAAACTATATTATTTTTACACTCAGTTTTATAACTCTCATATTTCTTTTTTATGTTTCGATCTCTCGGCATCACACTCCTCATCTTTTTTTGGATGAAGAATGGGCTTAAGCCCAAATTACAACTGCATCAAACGAGGGGTTGAAATCCAAGAACAATCAGCCGAAAGCATTAGCACACCTGTTTCCAATTTCCTTCTTTGGATGTGAATTGCCCTCATCACTTCTCTTATTTCTTTTTTAGTTGTAAAAAAAATAAGATCTTTACACTACCAACATATTGAATTAAACTCGTTAAAATAATATTATGGTTCGTGCACACATGACAATATTCGGAATAAATTTTTTCCTTGTTATTTCCTTCTTTCATCTTTGTCATTAATAGATTTTATCTAAATTATCGATGATAAAAATGATATAATAATAATAATAATAATAATATATAATATACAATATAGGTTCAATTTCTTCTCTTCAACGAGATTTATACAAAACAAATCATTCTCTCCCTTTTTAAATATAATAGTCATATAAATTTTTAATATTTGAGTCTGATTCTTATGGATAAAAAAATATAATAATCATGAATAATGTGAATTGAATTAATATATCAATTTATCATTTTTATACTTATAAGTTATTATTTTAGTACATGCATGTATAAAGTCTACTACAAGTGCACAGGTCAACACAGTAGCTTGTTTATAAAATTAGTGGAGGCATGATTTGGGCGTAGCAGTCACCTGTTGTATAAAGCTTTGGCGTAATTCTTGTACCAGAAAGGCCCATGAATTTGTTTATGGAAGAAGCACGTGTGTGTGTGGATCTTGAATTACCATTAATTACGTCTTGTCGGTTTGTTAGATTAGATAAAGGCACTATATATGCTCTACGTAGCTGCATATGACAAAAAGGAATGATATCTTGTAAGAGAATGGAATTAGAAAAAAAAAATACATAAATTGATAATATAAAATAGTTTTATATCATTATTTAATTATAATTTATTATATATAATTATTTTAAAAATTATATTACTAATGACTTATTATTAAATAATAATATAAAATTATTTTATATTCATCATCGTTAAAAAAAAATATATGATTGTGTAAATGGCTGTAATACCCTTCCATTATTATCAGGCTCAAGTAGGAGAGAGAGAATAAAATTAATTAAATAAAAGTGGAATATCCCTGTCAGTGATGATGTTTCTTAGTTCTAACAATACCACACAAAACACACTTGCAAGAGTGGGTTAGTAGGACTTCAAACAAGAGGGAGGGAAGGAAGGCTGCATGAAAAGTTGTGTGTCATCATGCAGCCATCATATCATATTATAAAGGAAAGAAAATCATGGGATGACCAATGTAAATAATCATTTGTACCTATCCACACAACCCACTAATTTCATATGGTGAGCAAATTAAGTTGGAGCCTGCTCATTGGAAACTTATTATCTAACTTCACTAATTAAATAGGATTGTTTAAGAAATGGCACGTTTGAGGCCATCTAAAAACTTTAAAAATCAACAGATTGACCCATTTATATTAACGTATACAAATAATATATAACTACTTTAAATTATATTAAATTTTTACTGTAGTATCTTGAAATTATATATTTATTATTTTATCTAAAAGTTTAATTAGACTCAATTACATACACTTAAGTGGGGGTCTATTAGGCTACTTAGAAATCTATTTATATATAATTCTATTTAATATATCCTACGATATATATAAAATGGATTTTGAAGTGAGGTCATTCATTCTTCTAAAAAGGTTAATCTGTAATCAAGTAAACCGGCCTGACTTTGGCTTTGATTTAAGCACTAATGGTCTGAAATAAAAAAGAAGTGTTCTACTTTTAAGAATTTGGGAGTTGAATTTGCAACGTGATTATCATTGTTCATTGTTTAGTGATCATTAGTACTAATTAGTAAGGGAATGGCTGCATGCATGTGTGGAGAGTGTCCATCATTGATTATAAATATTATTCTTGTATATTTTTTATTAGGGTTAAATTGCTGTATGATTAAGTGTTTTCTAGAAGAATATCTAATTTAGACCCCATAAAAGATTTCTTTTTTAAAAAAAATGTAACTTTTTAGTTGCCAAATTAATAACAAGAATGTAGCAATAAGAATTACTATTTGCCTAAACATTCATTCATGATAAGGATATGCAGAATCTTTTGAATGGGGAAAACAAAAAATAAAACAAGGCGGAATGGCAGAACTGGGTGAACCCTAAATGTGCTGAGCCCAATATCAGTTCAAATAATAATAATAATAATAATAAGTTTTTCATTAGAAATAGGATAAAAGTTGAACATGCTTTTAAATAACAACAATAATTATTATTATTATTATTATTATTATTTAAAAGGATGTCCAACTCTTATCCTACTTCTAATGGAAAACAGTAGTAGTAGTGCTTCCTTGGTATTTTTTTTATATATATTCAGAGTGTTTCCTAATTGGTATGAATTTAAAGAATAAATAACGCCCAAATTATATATCCTTTGAAATTTTCGTCCTAGCTAATACAAAAATGTATATTCAAGCTCAATCTAGTTTACACTTAATTAATTGCGGTGACTTTTACTTAATCCTATAGAAAGTTCGATATTGTAGTTCCAAGCCTTAAACATTAATGTGAAGGCCGATAGCTATATAGGTCCGTAATTCTTTTTTTCTTTTTTTAAACTTATAGCAATGGTTAGGTGGGTACTTATCTTGTCTACAATAATATTATGCCATTGTGTCAAATCATAAAGTTAATTAAAAAATAACCTCTTGTGAAATCTTGTAAAGTTCTTTATCACACATCTAACTCTAAAAATTTTGTGCTTGAAAATGTAATATTTTAATAAATTGTTTCTGACGACTTTCAAGAACACCAGGTCTTGTGCTTAATTAATAGTAACAGTATTTCAAAGATATGCAAGGAAATCAAGCTTTACCAAACCTGAAAATGGCATAATATATTCAATTATCTGGTTTCTTCCCAAGTGAGGTTTTGATTTTTGAGCTTAATCTCTAGTATATAAGGAAATGCCAACATGTGCTTAATAAACTAATATTACTCACCCTTTCTCATTCATCAAGATATAAAAAGATATACATACATTTTTGGATTAGATATTTCTTCTAGAAAAAGTCCACCATATGGGCACATTCAATCTAGAATTAATCAACGAGGACTTAAAATCAAACACTTTCAAACTCAAGCTTTCAGAAAAATGGTGGTATGTGGAAACTTCATTTGTCATCATTGCATGCTACCCAACTGTTTGGACTTACTTTCCCACTTACCCAATATTCTTGGGTTAGGAGAATTTGGGGCGCGAGAACATTGAAGAATCTCTACGTAAAATATTAATTAATTACGATAAAAGATTACGAAACTCGTGTTCGTGAATCATGGGATGTGAAACACAAAAACAGCAAACGAGAATTGGAATACATAGGTAAATTGATTAGCTCCTATTTATGAGATTTATCAAGAGGAAAAGACTCTTCATTAATTTTCACACATAAATTTACAACTATTTTAATAGTAACGAATTATATAAACACACCCCACCAAAGCTTGTATCAACCGATGCAGATTGCTGCAACTTAGTTTAACTAATAATCTCATATTTAAGTCTTTTACATGTAATAGTGTTAAATGCTTTTTTTTTTAAAATAGTGTTAAATATTTAAAGTAAGGGTTTGTTATCCAATAGGATTGTTTTCTAAAAAATCTCTGATTTGTACCCATAACTTTTGAAACTAGACTAGGGGTTTGATCGATCGAACTGAAAATCGTGACTGGTCCATTAATTTTCAATTTTTTTATATCTTGATCTTTTATATTTTATTAAACTTGTTATTGTTAATGGTATTATTGTATTTTATTAAAATTTAAACCTAAATATTATGAGATGCGTACTCATTTTTTCCTGTCAATGAATACTTTATTGGCCTATTAACAATATAAGGATATTTGTCGGTGAAAAAATTTGTTACTTAAAATAAAAATAGTGTCATTAAGAATTTTATTGATATTTTTGTAATGAAATTAAATTTATGATATTATTATTTAAATTTAACTAATTTAACTATCTTTGTAAAATTAATTATTTAAATAACTTGAGGTTGTTTTATTTTTATTTGTCAACTCTCCTCCTTTTATTTATTTTTTCTTTTAAGGATTCAAGCTATATATTTTTTGTTTTTTAAGGGTCAACAAAAGTAGAAAAAAAAAGGCCAACAGAAAGAGAAAGTATATACATGAATAACAATATCTCTTTCATCAGTAGAGTTTAATAGTGATACACAGTGAAATATTCAATAATAAATTATTATTAATATAATTTTTAAGATAATTTTTACAATATAAGGATCTCTTTATTTAAGTCTTTATATATTAAAAAATATTTTAATTAAAAATAGAATTTAATGCTTATATATGTGATTAAATGACATGTGATTAAATGATTAAATGACAGTGCATAATTATTTTTTCTCTTCAAAATATATGTTTAATTTTGTTTACAATAATCATGTTTTTTAAAGAACCTACAAAGATTGTTTTAATCTTTCTTCTCAAATATTAGAAATAATAAATTTACAAAAATTCTTAAAACCCTGTAAAAAAAATTATAATATTTATATCACTAATCACTCTTTTCCTTTTAATTTGAAGAAAGAAACAAAATCTCTTTTATTTTTTTCCTTTTGACTTATAAAAAAGGATAACGAACCTTAAACTTTAACGTACAAAGACTCCCACTATATATCAGTCAAAAAGGAGGTTCTTGTAGGCTGAGAAGTGAAGTAACCTTTTTCTAGAAGTGAAATGGCTTGCTAACTTTTTAGGTTATATTTAACAAAACTAACTAATAAATTAGTTTAAAGTTTAGAGGTTAGTATATTGTTTGTAAATTAACTTGAAATTCGTATGTTATTAGTTTTTTTTATCAATTATATTTCATTAGTTGAAAGCTTATAAATTAATTTATTAAATTAGAAGTGTTTGATAAAATTAGTTATTAAGATAGTTAATAAATATGAAACAAAATATGTATATAACTTTTTAGTAAATCTTATTTTTTAAAAACAAAAATATATTATTAAATAATTATAATTTTACTTTTTTATGAATTTTAATTCATTACTAACTTTTTGAATATATTTAAAAAATAATAAAGAAACATATTAAAATAGTGAAGATAAAAATAAAAGAAAAAAGTTACAGTATAAGCTAACCAAATTAAGTAGCTTATAGTTTCTTAGTCATGGGATAGTAAGATAAGTTTATTGATTAAATATCTTAATTTGATTAAATAAATTTATAAGTTGGTTAAATAAATTAAATTTTAATTTTAGTTTCATTATAATTTAGTTAAATAAGTTATAAATTATTTATTTTTATATGGTAAATACAATCCCAAGGGGTCAAGTTTGGCGTATTCAATTATCAATCTAATTATTTCAAATGCGGAAAAATTTATTCGTTCCCCCGAAAGCAAAAGGAGTGGAAAAACTTGGACAATTTATTGTTTTATGCATTTGATAGCCAAAATTGTACATTATGGCATATGTGGATTGATGGGCTCGGGTGGATGCATGCATGTCTAGGATGCTGACTATAATTGTTTGATAAAATAAAATGATGGCACGTCTTAGTTAATAGAAAGAAATTAACCATGCCACGTCTAACTAATCAAACTTGATCACACTATTCTAATTATATCAATATATATATACATGAAAATCATTATTGCCTTCTATAATTATTCTTATTAATTTATTATTATTTCCTTTTTATAATTAGATAGTTTTTAATATACTCTTAATTAATTATTCTTAAATATTTTCTATTGGGTTATTTGAATGTTGTTTTTTAGTACATCAATTCAAATGAAACGGCAATCCAAAACATTATAGTAAGTTATTTTCTACCTTCAGAAACAATCGTTGCTTTGTTGTATTGAATCTCTTTGTCATTTGAGATGAGAGGCATCAATGTATTGCTTCAAGAATCTTTGCTTATATTCTTCCTGTTGTTTAATTAACAATCTTTCTGCTAGTGTCATCTTTATGCCACAATGGTACGTAGTAGCATTTGAAATTCTTCTTTCTTCAAGATTTTGATATACCATTATTTGATCCCTAATTAATGTAACCACACTCTATATATTGATCTACGTCTATATAGAATCTTCTTCAAGAATAGTTCGACAACATCAAAGGATAGGGATTTGGCAATATTATTATTTGTTATATTGGGGATGAGTTTATCATACCAATTTATTAAACTCAAGCTTCGCTCATTCATTTTTTTCTATTTTAAAATCTTATTTTGCAAGTTTAGCAAAAAATAAAACATTTAAATTGTTCATATGATGTAAATTTAATATTTTTTTATCACTATGATATTACTTCAAAATATCTGTTAATTTTTCATTGTTGAACATTAATCATTGTCAAAAAAATTGATTGTTTATTTTTAATGAAATCTCATCTTTCAATATTTTTTTCATTCATAATTCATAAAATTTGAATTTGAAACTTTAGTTAAAACATTGACCGCCTTCAATGTCAATTAACAATTCTCCTATCTCAAAATTTTCTTTATCTTTAGTTTCCACGAGACATTAATCTAATTGAACTTCCCAACCTCATATCTTGTTGCCTTGGTTTTATCAACTTTTTTTTGCCCAATTTTACTGGAATAGTCACGACGTGAATAATGGCCAATGAATTGTGTGCTTCGGTATCACTATCAGGTGCCTGGTACCGGAGTTATTGAAATAATATTACATAACTAAAATAGAATTGAAAAACTACCTTAAATGAAAAATTATTACAACAACTTCTCTTTAAATATAAGGATAGAAAAATAACACTTTCTCTTAAAAAAAAGTAGGAGAATAATTACACCAAGAGAATCTCCCTCGGAAACTATAGTTTCTTTCTAAATAAATTTCTCTCAAAATTAGGATACAAAAAGTTGATAAAGAAGTTCACATCTATATGCAAAATTCCAACACTTAAACTTCTGATGCTGCCGCCAATATTTTAGGAGGTTTTCTCTCCTTTCTTCAATTTTTGTGATACCGTCAATTTTTTTTAGTTATTTATTTATTTATTTTAACCTTGTTCATACCTCAAAAATGACTTTAAGTGTTGTTCACACTTTGGTGGTTTTATGATAAACTTGTCATGAGATAGAGATGCACCACAATTTTTTTTCATAACATTAATATATATATATATATATATATATATATATATATATATATATATATATATATATTATAAATTATTAGAATTGGTTAAATTTTTAATATTTGAATAATAACATATACTATTCTTGACTATTTTTTCTTGTAAATATTTTCAAAAAAAAATTTGTTATGCATACATTTAAAATAATATTAAATATATTTTATTTTAATCTTTATTCTTTCTAAGTTAATTATATGTATATATGTTTTATAATTTAAGTACATTCTTTTAATTTATATACTTTAAAATTTACTTAAACTTAATAATATTCCAACAATCAATACTCCCCCACAAAAACTAAGTAATGAAAAAAGAACATTTTGCGGGAAAATTTGTGGACACTCTCAAGTCTAAAAACACAATCACAAATCTTTAACCTAATCAGAAATGTAATCCATCACATTTCTTGCTAAAAGAAACTCACAACCACAACCAGAAATATACAACCAAATCAATCAATCACATTTTCTTACTAAAAAAGAGACCATGGGAAGCGCTTTTTTGATTGTTTGTTTTAATCACCCCAAGTATTTATTGGAAGATCCCTCATCAACCAACCCCTTAAAGTTTATACTTTGCCTTTAAAAAATCAAATCTAGAAACAATATAGGGAGCCATCCACATTTTGCCGTTTTCATGTGTCATACCTAATTTATATCGCACCGCTCTTGATCAAGACTTCCAATAGCCCCCCAAAACGCATACTCATTTATTTCACACAACCTCACCTGTCTCTCTATTCTGAATATATATATAGCCACTCTCCCTAAGCCAACACTAAATTATAAAACGTAGTTTTCATAATTATGTTTTTCCAGTGGAAGACACTTTGCACCAAATCGGAGAAAGCGTGAAAAATATTAGCAGTGAGACAAACTAAAGGTTGGTTGCTGTGTGAAAACAAAGATAATCGCGTTTATATGTGTGTGTGTGTATATATTACCTTCCTCGTTACGTTACTAAATCAAAATTGAAATTTTCAACGAATAACATAAAAAAATGAACACTAATTGGTGAATTCATCACTCATCCTAATATTCTAAGTTTCATAAAAAGAAATAAAAATCCCTAATTATAAAAAGTAAGATGATTAAAACTATCGTTTTTAAAATATAGGGATTGAGATTAATTTTGATAAAAAAAATAGAGACCCAAAAGACATAGTATTTTGCTTTATATTATATAATCCTTTTTTCCACTTTTTTTTATAATAATTTTTGTATACGCACAGCTTAAACATGAGTTTAAATTTTCAAGTATTATTAGTATTAAAAAATTTATCCCATCAAACAATTACAAATAATTCTAAACATGACTTTTAAAACACTTGTGACAAAAATCAACAATTTTATTATATATAACAATATATGATTGGATAAGAAAGTTAAAAAAAATATTATTACACTCAAGTTGAATTCTAAATCAATATCTAAAAATGAAACAAGAAATTTTTTTGTTATCCTACCAGCCAGACATTCTCCTTATTCTTTTGTACAAATATATAAATACAAACTTAAAAGACAGTTGTTTGGCGACAAAATAAAACAAAAAAACTAAAAAAAAAAGGGTTTACTTTGGCAATATGCAACATGCATGAGGTGATATGTGTAAAGTGTAAAAATGTTCCATATGGTCATAGGTCAAGAGAGGTGTGAACCAGGGCAACAAAGCCAGATCATCATAGAATCCAGATCATAATGAATTAATCACTAATAAATTAACTATTACTACTTCTAAGAATAACAAATATAAACGTATAACAAAACAAAAACAAAGCATCATCATCCATTACTATTATTATAATAATGAATGAATTAATTAATTAATTATTATATTATCATGCTAATGCTTGAGACACACGGTGGCAGTGGCAGTGGCTGCTCGCTCTTTGTTTCCATCTTCTTCTCTATATAAATACCACCAAACCTGTTTCTTACTTCTTAGAACAGAAACAGAACAAAACAATAAAATTAAATTTAAAAAAAAAATAGAAAGAAAATGCAGAGAGAAGAAGAGAGTGTGATGGAGTCGTTGGTGTGTCCAAGCTTCAGCGCCTATTCCTCCAACACGCTCGACGACATCGCGGATCAGGTAACTCGAAACGACGACGTGCGTTTCGAAGAAAACGACACCGACTTCGAGTTCGTCGCGTTTCGCGAGGTCGCCGACGGAGTTTTCGTCGACGACAACGCGACTCCGGCGTTCCCGATCTTCGACCGCGACCTCGCCACTGCCACGGCGGAGGACGGAGGAGAAGTAAAACGGCGAGTTTCCGGCGAGGAGGACGACGTGGTGGCGATTCAGATCACGCTCGGGAAGCTGCTGATGGACGATTCTTCGCCGTCGTGCTCGTCGTCAGAGGTGGAGGACGAGCTGGAGAATGTTCCGCCAGGGACGTACTGCGTGTGGACGCCGAGGAAGGCGCCGCCGGCGCCTGCGTCTCCGTGCCGGAAGAGCAAATCGACGGGATCGTCGTTGTCGAAGCGGTGGAAGCTTCTGGATTTGCTGCGGCGAAGCAACAGCGAGGGGAAGGAGTCGGTGGTGTTCCTGACGCCGTCGTCAGTGAATTCGGCGAAGAAGGGAACGAAATCGGAGACCGGAAAAAAATCTCTGGCGAGTAGCGGCGGCGGCGAGAAGAGAATTGCGGCGGTTCCGGCGGTGTCGGCGCACGAAGCGCTTTATGTTCGGAACAGAGAAATGAGGAGAGAGGTTAAACGACGGTCATATTTGCCGTATCGACAGGATTTGGTTGGTTTCTGTGTTAATCTCAACCCCATGGGCAAGGCATTCCCTCTTCACTTTTGACAATTTTTTTTTAATGATAATTCTACGAACAACAAAATTATGAGCTCAAAAAACTAGGTTTTATATTTTCTTTTTCTTTTACTTTTATTGCATAGTGCTTATTTGGATATCCATTACAAATGTTGGTGGTAAAATGAAATTTATGAAAACATTATCATTCTTTCTTTTGCGTTCAATTTGGGGGGGTCATTAGATTTGGTTTCAAAATTCTGTGTATAGTAAGTTGAACTGAAAATGAAAGATACTATGGTGACTATATTTGTTATGATAGTCTCATAGGCAAAAGTAACTGAACGATGTGGAGATTCAGTTGCAAAGCTAGGAAAACGATGAAACTGAAGGTTTGTGTTTTTTATTTTTATTTTGGAGGGTTTGTTTGGTTTACAGTTAACGTGTCACCATGTAAATAATAGTGACAAGTCCTTTTACAGAGTATACTTTCATGGTTAAGTTTTGGATTTGAATACTGTTTTTAGTCTTGTATTTTGTTTTGATATTGTCTTTCAGTTTACTTTTTATGTATTATATATGAGTAAAATGATTTTCATTATTGTTTATTCTATCAAAATTGTTCATCAGAGTTATTGTTGACCATTGGTGTTTAATTAAGCCTAATGTGTATGTTCAAAATACTTACTGTATGTATACATGTTCAGTTTCTCATTCAATGTCACGTGACACGTGTGTTTTGAAGCAATATGTAGTGGCCTTAGCCTATGCGCATTGGACGTGGTCACGTGGAAATTCATATGAGTGCGACAAGTTATCAAAGCCAGAACCGAACACATTATGTATTCAAAAGAAGAAATTAAATAGCTGGTTCAAATGGTATTGAATTTAATTTTCTTAAATGGGATTTTTTTTATAAATAAAAAAAATTATAATCGAAAAAAAAAATCTGATTTTGTCAGATTTTTTGCTATAAGAAAAGGTTAAATAAATTTTGTTGATAAAGATTAGTTATCCACCAAAATTCGTAACATTCTAACAAATATATATATATATATATATATATATATATACTGCATAGGAAATAGATACATGATTTGGTAACATTCCAATTTATTAGTGGATAAAGTGATTTCCAAAATGATTTCCTTTACTTCTAAATTTCAAACAATTTGATTGGAATTTAGTATATATTGAAGATTTAAAGTCTTTTCCTTAATTTGCTACCCATTCCAAAGTGTGTAAATTTCAAAAGTGACTTCATTTATACTATTACTTAATAAAAACAAGACTTGTTTGAAAAGATGATTTATTGATTAATCGATTAAATTATTCTAAATATAACATCTAAAATAATTATTAAAAATTGATAATTTATGATGAATGATAATTTAAAAATAGTATGATAAATTTATCATACATGAATATCTATGATGCGATATTTTTTTTTGGGTATAAATATGACATAATTTATGAGACTCTTTTTTATAATTAATTCTGAATGTAAAACTTAAAAAAATTTCACTAACTCATAAAATTGTTTTTAAAAATGAAAAGAATTTGTATTTTCTTCCAAACTCCATTCCACTCATAGTAATAATTTCTTACTTTAGAAAGTATGTCTTAAAAAGTGTGTTTTGACATTTACATTCTATTACGAGCTATACCCAATTGGGTCATGAGTCATTGACCGGTTGGTTGAAAGGAAGAAGGGAAGACTAGAAGGTAAAATTGCTATAAAGAAATTTATTGCCGAAATGAAAAAAAAAAAACGTAATATAGTTTTTTGACACATTTTTTGCTGAAGTTTAAAGACAACCTTCGCTGCTAGAGTGAGTAAGGTCATTTTTTTTATTGATGGTGATTATCTATCACAATTCCATTTACCCAAAATATAACCCAAAGCTATCATAGTGGTTAGCAATATAAATTGCACTTTGGCACATAACTAGATAAGGGAGAGTAGAATTCGCTTTCCCAAAGCTTTAAAACTATGGCTTCTATTTGGGCATGTCCTGATGAAGATGTGAAGATTGAAAGTACCAAAAAAGGAGTTGGATTTAGCCGAAGGAATTAATCTCTCATGATGAATTAATGGTCGGATTTTTATTGGGAGAAATATTTATATTTAGTGTTCATTTTAAATAGGATTGCCTCTAAAAAAGAAGATATGTAGGAGAAAAAAAATGAAAGTGAGGCGTTTGAGGACTTTTCAACAAGCATAACATTAAAGACCTTGATGCAATGATGATAATGTTGACGAGGAACATAAACCATAAATGACTAGGTGATAAGCTAACGTCAAATGCGGATAAATAGCCTTCTGTGGTACCTTCTTAGGAGGTGATGTTGCTTTAATCCTTTATTATGAGGGTCTCAGTTTATCTTCTAATACAGGCATTGGTCGCCAAAGAAAAAAGTTGCACCGCATAATATAAAGTGTGTACTTTGTAAAGGTTCTTTAATTTTTTGCATAGAAATTGGTTTGGACTTTCGATAAAATTCTAAAGCACTTGAAACGTAATGTTGTTTCTCGCTTTCTATAAATTGAAATAATGATATTGAATAAAAGTATTTTTAGTAAATGTTTTTAGAAGCTATAAGAATCACAAGACATATCACAGAAAAGAAATTGCATGTGTTAAGTAAATTAAACAAAGTAAGGATTCTCCACAAATCATTCATGCTAAAATTGATTATTATTGTTACACATACAATTCGAATTATGTTAGTATAATTCTAGAAAGATTTTTCTTGAAGCATGTTAGTATAGTTTTGAAAAGGTTAGTGTTTTGCGGATTCACCATTTCAAAACGGGGTCATGATTTACATCTTTATGTTGGAATTTTTTATTCCAATAATTAATATGGGTTAATATTATAAGATAATTATATTAATTATTTATTATTAGTTAGTTTTATTTTATGTGATTAAATTAAGTGAGCTCGTTAATATGAAATTCAATGACCCATTAAGGGTTAATGTTCTCATAAGGGTTAATGTATGTATTGACCCATTAAGGGATAATGAAAATCCTATTAGGTTAACACGTTAGGATATGGTCCTCAATATATCGAACCGTCATATATAATTTCTTTTTTTTTTTTTCATCTCAAGAGTTATAAAGGTCCTATTGAGAAATAAAAAGGTTCTGATTGAGGAAGAACCATAAAATCACTTGTTACACTATTAGGCGGTTATTCATTGTCTCTACAATATTCCGTAACAGATACTAAGAAGAATGCATAGATTATAAATCACACACAGATTTAGATTTCACTGCATTTATTTGATCAATCATTATGAATTCAGGTATTCCAAAAACTTTTATTGATAATCTAACGTAATGTGTTTCTAGTGATTATTGGTATTTTATAAGGATCTCCTACAATTCCAACACTCCCTTGTCATCTTTTTCTCCATCTTCATCTTCTTCCTTGCATTAGAGTTATGTACAGTGGTGTTTGCATGAAGTGATTATGTTGAGTGGTTGGGTGGAGGTGAGGCACGGTGGTGTTGGATGGAGGGATAGTTTTGTCTTTTTGTGGGTTTTTAGAGGTACAGAAAGTAAAAAGGAGTAAGAAGTAAATCCATGTTTTATGTTATGAAAAATGTTTGGAAAAAATATATTTTGACACCGACAAGTGTAGAAACTTGAGAGAGATAAGACAAGAGGAAATATAAATGATTGATAAGATTGATGATATGATGTAACAAGAGAAAAGATAAAAGAAATACAAGTTGTTGGTAGAATGTTTAAAAATTTTGGATGTTGGAAATATCACCACTCAAATGTTTGGGCCAATAGCTCAATACATAGAAACTACTCTTTACATCTCCTTTTTCTTCCTACAACTCCATAAATACTTAAATGGACTAAAATACCCCTCGACCCTACTCCTCTTCCCTTCCAATTCATGTGTCACCCAACCCTTTCCCCTAATCGTTCTCTTCTTCCAAATTTCACCCATGTTCAATGTTCTCCTTTTCAATTCCAATATTTGTGCCTCCTAAGCATTCTTTGTCCTTTTCTTCTTCCAACTTCACCCCTCTTTTGTGTTCTCCTTTTCCCTTCTAATATTTGTGCCTCCCAAACGCCTCGAGGATAACCACTGCAAGGACAAGGAGAACCACCACAAGGACAACCATCAAGTTCCATAATGCATATTGTATTTTGGATTACTCAATACAAAACTATGCTACAACATTTTTTAATCACATATTCTAGAATGATGTTGGTATAATTCTAGATTGAGTAATCCAAAACACAACATGCATTTTGGAACAATAAATCCTGAAAAATACTAACATCATTCCAAAATAGGTGATCTAGGAAAAAATTATTTGGCTTACTATACAATCTGGAAATAAAATGGGAGGAAAAACCAAGATACGGAGGGAGAGGGAGAAAAAGCATGACAAAAAAAATGTAATTGTTGGGAGTATTGAGCTTTAAAAGGAGGGGGAGGGAGAAGAAGTGCAGGACAAGAAGCAAAGTGTGGTGCTTGGGAAGCATAGGAATTGGAAGGGAAGAGGATGTGCTAGGGTTGAGGGTATTTTAGTCAATCTGACTCGTGTAAGAAGTGCAGGAAGCAAAAAGAGGTGCAGGAAGTAATTCCCTTAATACATTACTACAAGGCCCAAAAACCTATACATAGGGCCTAATATATATGTATACCCCACGATCATCAGAATCTAGTCACATTGACATTAACTAACACGTGCAATCTCCAATTACAAACGATTACATATCACAGGATGATGCCATATATACTCCATTCATTGTCATATGAAATACGAAAATGATGTATACGAGATGTGAAAAGAACGTCTCTTTCCGTATAATAAGGCGTAGCTATGTATGCATACTCTCTCGCACCTGTACATCACGGTCCTGATTTATGTATTTTTCTATCATAAAATTTATGACGTTTTTCATAGTTTTTGAATTAAGATTTTAAAAGTATATATAGATTGTTTATTTGATGACCCTAATCAAATCAATTAATTCTTAATTGAACTAATTTAGTTTAAAAAAATTTCAAATCTGTTGAAAAGAAAATTAAATCTGAAATAAATTGAACTAATTGGTTTTTTATTATAGTTCAATGGTTTTTTTTTTCTCTCTCTTTCTATAATTGAACTCAACTAACTACGTAAAAAAAGAAAACTCAACTAACTCGTGTTTGTCCCCGATTATGCGTGTTCATGTCAAACTTGAATGATCATTGCAAAGTTTGTTTCATCTTGAGTGGAAAATATTATGTGTACCTAACATCGTGATACTGAAACGAGTTTTCACGTATATTTCAGAAGAGTTAACCTCTGTCAGGAAGTTAGTATTGATCGAGTGCATGTTAATTGCTTCAATATTATGACTAAATAATCGACTTAATTATTTTCTAATATATTATATATCGTATTACCTACTAATAAATGATAGAACTATGAGCTAGTCACATTATAGAAAACTAATTTAATCAGTAGAATAAACATTTATATTATTTAACCGACTAATTATACACATTAGCTTATTAAGGACAATGGATACTACTATTTTAATTAAGATAAGGCTTTATTATTTGTTTTTGCTATTATTTTTTTAGAATTTTTTATATCACACGGTTCATTCTAAATTATATTATTTATACTACTATTTAAACATTGTATTTCAAAATATTTATAATCAATTAGTATAACAATACTTATACACAATGATATTACCACATTAATTACAATAATAAAAAAGAATGATGTATATTTAAGTGTATATCATTTTTATTCTATTTTAAATTTTGTTGTGAATATTTCAAGATATAAGATACAATTAATAGTAGAATGCATACAATGAAAATATAATTGAAGTAATTAATCTTTAAATAAAAATTTATAAGAGTTTAAATTAATTAAACAATTAAAATACGATTACCAAAAAAAATTATCCTTAAAACTAAATTAACATTGATAAAAAATTATTGTATATTGATATGAATATATTGTATGTAAACATGACTATTTCTATCATTTTAGGTCTATCATTTTTTAAGAGTTAATTTTATGTACTAAATATTTATAATTTAATAAGTTAATTTTCAGTATTTTTTCAATTAGTTTTTTTTTTCATTTGTACAACATGGCCTAGTCTTAATGTCCACTCTTGTAACCCGTGGAGGGAGGTACCCGAAACAGGACATGAAAAAATGTTGACATAATTTCATCATAGTGCACATTGAATGTTGACATCAAAATCAAATGGCACGGTCGATCACAATTGTGGTGTGTAATATAACAACAAAGTTGGTCATCACTCATTTCATAAACCAACGCTATTTCAGTATTTCCCTTCCTAGCTACTCTATTCTAACCTTTGCACCGATCTCCTCTAAAAGCAAAACCCTCCTTAATTCAATTTTGTTGACATTAATCTCTCCAAGTTGGCTTGCTTCTTGATCATGATTCATTACATTACAATGACCAAAAAGAATTTCTGTCATGGGGATTGGCCAATGATTCTGGTGCAGCCTTGGGTGAGAATGTATGTTTCTTTCTTTCTCCCTCCCTCTCTCAAATCTCATCAATTTCACATATATTATTATAGGCACATTCACGATTAATATTGGCATAGACAATATTAATTACTTACACACCACCATGCTAAGGTGTTTTTAAATTTGGTAGAAGGGCTTATTTATCATTACTTTAAACACATGCACTACTTAAGGAATCAGTAATAAAATAACATTTTTTAAAAAAATTCATTAGGAATGTATTAAAAATCACAATGACAATGCATTAATAACATTTTCAATGAAACTATTCTTTAGCTAGTGTTTTAAGAAATTTAATTAAATAAGAAAATTTTGTGGAAATTGCATCAGATTAATTAGGATTTATAACATGTGTTGCTTTTGTATTTCGACGTAACTGATTTGTGTTCATCAGAAGTTTTTTAAAATAAATTTTGCGTATATTAATTATTAAATGTGATAAAAGAATACTTGATCTACATTAACATATTCATTCCAAGCAAGCACTTGAATGTTTTGTTGCCCTTTCCAGTATAATGAAAATTATTTAGTAATGCTTGCAGAATATGACAGAAAAATTAATGGATGCATGTGAGTCCATACTATACTATTTAAAGCTTATGTATGTGTATATATAAGCCCAACAGATACAACAGTGGCAGTATTTAGATGCAGAGCCACAAATTCGAAGCTTCAAGGGATAAGGTTTTATCTACTAGGTCCACGCTTGGTTACCAACCGATTTATCTGGTTCGTCACATATGAACCATTGGTTTACCAACGGATAGAAAAGGCTCCAAAGATATATTTAATAATTCCCATATATTTATTCTTGAATCTTCCACTTATAATTAATGGCAAAATTGTGAATTTACCTCAATCATTTTTTTTATCGTTTTGTCAATTTTGGCATTCGATTTTTGAATGCTACACGCATTTATAAATCTTAGACAGTACAATAATACTTGCATAAAAAAATAAAAAAATACAATAAGTTAGAATTATGTCAAATTAATCATATCATAATGAGGTAAATATGATTCAAATTGTCTACTTTTACTCAAGTTCATCCTTAAGAGGCTGTTATAGTGACAAACGAGGCTTTTCTTCGACATTTTATTTTTATTTTTATTTTTATTCTTCCCTCTTATATATGCAGCATTTCTAGTTTCAGTTATGTAATAAAGTAGCTGTAATATAATTGCAATTGGCTGAAAAAATATATATAGTCTTGTGATTACTGATCACCTATAGTAAAATAATGTAAAGAAAAAAAAATCTCCAAAGCTCTGACAAAAAGTTCATATCACTATTTCCTATGCATATCTAAGTTAAAAGTGTAAAAGCTAAATATTTTTTTTACAAATCAAACCACCCCTCAATGCAAAAGGAAGCATATTTCCTTTTACTTTGTGAATTGTTGGGTCACTCTGTGTCAGCCAACCATATTGGATTTGGAGCTTCATGCAGAAGACAAAAGACACGCAAGCCAGAGGAAATATAGAATGATCCAACATTTTACTAAGTGAAAAAGGATTGCATTATAGTATATAGAATTGTGTATGTCATAAATGGAATGCATATTCCTCCACACTTATAGCAAAAGCACTGAATAGAAACATAGAGTTACTGCAATAAGTGCAATGAAGCATGCAATGTTTTGTCCCTTTCAGCTGGGGTATAAACAGTTACATTTTTCACCTACGTGGCAACTAGGCATTGCGTGCATGTCAAGACACAAATTGAAAGGAGACACGTACATGTACCCTACAGCAATAAACCTCTCAACTAAGTTTACTTCCCTTGGAATACCCACTACCACAATTTCTCTCTCTCTCTTTTAATTATCCGAATGTTCTCATAAGAATTAACGTGAATCTCATAGATAATATCTACAAAACAATGTTATGGTCCATATGTAACAATGTGCTAAGCACCCCAAAAGTCAAGAAAACAAATTTAATTAGTGCCCCTAAAAAAATTATGGCCATTTTTTGTGTTGTACATGGTTTGTGAAGGTAAATGGCAAAAAGGGTATGTGACAATTGAGGTGGGTGTGGGTGATCCAAAGTGACATAGGGTTATGGTCATTCTCTCGTAGTTAATCTCCTACATTCAAACCTCATCTTCAAGGATAGGAATGAAGCTCTCCTTTGTTTGGCTTTCGTTTTCATTATCTACCAAAGGTCACATAAAATGGGGATAGCCGATTGGACATGCCACACACCCCATTGCTACATAGGGCTATATAGCATAAACATTTGAGTCTTCATTGCACAATGTCAACCTCTTCCATAAACGGGTGGTGCCTCTCTTCCATCTCCCCAGCCAAAACCTCTCTCAGGAAGGCCACATTACGCCCTTCCGTCTTCGCAACCCTTAACACTCCTTCTTCTCCTTCCTCTTCATCTTCCTTCCCCTCTCTCATTCAAGACAGGCCTGTTTTTGCTGCCCCTGCCCCCATCATCACCCCAACTGTGGTATATATACCAAACACTACACTTTGATCATTCATGCATTCAAATTACACATTTGTTGTTGAGTTTAATTTTTATGCATAGCTGGTGTAAACGTTTTTTTACCCTATTAACCGATGAAACATCATTGTCGGTATGAATTTTAGCATATATAGTTATTGTAAAACTAACAAACTTATCATATATAACATTTTGTCCATTGTTAGTACATGCATTATTTACTCTTTGTTGTTTTGTTTTGTGTTTCAAATTTTAAGGGACACAAAATTCTCATAAACTTTGCACTTTTGGATCACAATATGTGTTTGAGTTGTCACCATGACTTAGCTAGTTGATCATGTGCTTAATAATCTAACAAGGTCCACGTATAAGGTTGCTACTTGTGTGTCGGCAGCCAGCACCATACAATTAACAAATTATTTATATTAGGAAGAAAATTCATACCGAAAATAAAAACTATATATATATATATAACGTCAAATAGCGTTGTATGGGGGAGGTGTGTCAGTGCGAGGATTCTAAGGCGATTAAAGAAGGAAATCCAAACTACTATAGAAGAAAAAGTCCATTCAAAATCAGGTTTGCCAACCAAATATAGCAACTAATTAATCCTCGGACAGTGTAAAATCAAATTTCCACTTTTCCGAGGTTTGACACTATTTATTTTCATAATAATTGAATTCTGAATATTATTTTCCTTTAGTCCTTCCCCACTCAACAGAATTTTATCATAGTTACTAACTTATGCTAAAGTTTCATGTTTAATTAGGAGAAATTTATAATTAGAAAATTGCTTTTCGTTTCTCATTTCATTTTCTAGTCACTTGTTACCAGTTTTTTTTATAAAAAAACTGACACGTATTTTTCTTTTCTTTTTGGAGAGAGAGGATATGGCAAAGGAATACGAGAAAGCTATTGAAGAACTTCAGAAATTGTTGAGGTAAGTCTCAAACACTCTCTATTATGGGAAGCATAATATAATAAAATATAATATGATTATAATATGCAATGTTTCACTATATATGTGTAGCTTCCTTGCAAATTGAGTAGCCTTGTGTTGAAATATAGGGAGAAGAGTGAACTCAAAGCGACAGCTGCTGAAAAAGTGGAGCAGATAACAGCTTCTCTAGGGACATCATCATCTGATGGCATCCCATCATCAGAAGCCTCAGACAGGATCAAAGCTGGTTTCATTCACTTCAAGAAGGAGAAATACGAGTTAGTCATCACACTACACCTTATTTTCATTACTTTTCCTATCTTTTAGCTTAAGCCTTCTCATTCTTATTATGGTTATTATTATTGTTCCACAGCAAGAATCCAGCTTTGTATGGTGAACTTGCCAAAGGCCAGAGCCCCAAGGTATTTATTCTTCTGTGATGAATTATGAGTTTAATTTTCAGGCATTGCCATTGTAAAAAAAAATTACACTATCAACCAATTAGAAATCATGATAGTTGTAGTACTCTGTATCCCGACATACATATAATTAAGAAAAACATATAAAATGTGGAATCTAATTAAATCAATTTTATTCAATAAAATCGTAAGTAAATCTACACGAGTAAAAGATTCACATTCACGTTAATCATCAAATTAAAAACTTATTAAGGGTACGAAAACATCTCCAGCTCAAAACAATGTTGTTCAAAACTCTAAAGAATGAACTAAAGACTTAGCATGTGAAGCAAAATGACAAAAACTACATGTTCAGGACTTCATACAATTAATACAGAAACACATGTCTCAATATTACATCCTATTAGAGCATCGTGTTTCAGTATCCTTTAGTATGAGGTTCTCTATAGTCATTCGCCTAATCATCTGCTTCCACGAACACAAAGTTCGAGATTATCATAAGATCCAAACACAAACAACACACGAGAAATGAGTTATCACATTTCTAACTAATAGAGAGAAACGAGACAACATATATACATATATATATATATATATATATATATATATATATATCATATAAATAAAATACAGCTTACTTAAACACAACTCACACCATTCTACCACTTAGCGCATAACATCACATCTGAACACCAGACGTCTCACACATTTTCACATCATTCACGTATTCAAGGATAAAAACATAATATGACTCAACCAATCAATATCTATCAATACACAAGCGTTATGTAACAAATATAATAAGACTCAATATTATATGTAATGTGATACCATGTTAGTGAAAAATCTTGTCGGGCGTCCAAGAATACACGACAAGACAGACCACACACTAGTAAGTCAAATCACTCTTACTAGATAAAATCATAGGAAGACGAGTCAGAATCACGTTGTTTTGTAAGAATGCTCCAACCATGTGGGATCGGCACAGGCTTAAAGGAGCACTCAAATCGGGTGTATTTAACCCCAAGGCCTAGACTCCGAAGAGTTCGTCAGGGTCTCTCCCTCTTGATTCAAGTCCAACCCAGAAAATATTTTAGCACACAGACTCTATCTATGAACTGTACAAAACACATGACTCCTCAATTGTTCTCAAAATAATTTTAACTCATCGTGCCTCAAAGTGATTCAACTCGTCGAATTCTCACTGTGGATCCCATCACAATACTCGTCGCACATTAACTTGTTACCCTTAAAGGGTCTTACAATTGTGTGATTGCACAATCCATAACTCATAACTTAATACATATGATATCTCAAAACACATGTATTTCACAATTCATCATATTTTCAATTTATCACTTACACACAATTTTAGTCACAATTTTATGATCCCAATTTGAATCAGAGCATCAATTGGGCCGCCAAATACAATAATCTCGTAATTATAATCGTAAAGGATGAATTACAATATAGTAAATATCTCAAAATAAATCTCAATTTGTATCTCTAAGGATCCTTACACATGTTCATTCTAATCCCAATTGCGATAAACACATCTCTTACCTCTAAGCGGGCTCACGTGTGTAGTCCTTTAGCGATTCCCTAAGATTCCTCAAACTTTTCCTCTTGTTTCTTTGCTAGGGTTTCTAAGCGTTAGAGAGAAGGAGAAATGATTAAAACCTTTATTTCATTGTTTTCGTGCGAGGGACATTTCTCTTTGCACAAACATTATTTCAAAAATTCCAACAATAGGGATGTGCAAAAAAGAATTCCGAACTTGGTGTTCAATTTCAAGATAATCGAATGGTTAACAAGTTCAAGATCGTAGTTTTACTATGACATGTTTAAGTGTATGCGAGAAAAAAAGAAGATTTTGAGAGAGGGAGAAGGAAAATCAAATTTGAGAAGGAGAAAGAGCGTAAAAACATATGATAAATGTAAACTTTGTATGTCTCTATTTATAATCAGAGTATTCTCAACCTATTATTTACTTTATTTTTTCTTTATTTTATTATTTTATAAAAAAGAATTTTATTTTACTCCCTATCAAATGAATAAATAAAATATTTTTTTATTTTTTAAAAACATATATTTATTTTATTTACCTTAAAACAATTATTTCAATTAATAAAAATATTTATCCTTATTTATTTAATTACAAAAATTTCATTATTTTCCTAAAATTTTATTTATTTTTAAATAAATTTTTTTTAAATTTATTTTACAAAAAATAAGGAGTTATAGTAGGTATGATTTTTAAGATGTTTATTGTTATAGTTAACAAAACTTATCATATATAATAATAATTTGTGATTAAATAACGGTATAAAAAATATTTACATTATGAGCTCGCAGGTACATATTTATTCATGAATTATTTATTTATAAAGTAGCTAGAACATCCCTTTCGGATTTAAAAAGAAAATTTTGTTTTATTAAACTAATTTTGTCTCGTTTGTTTGTTTTTTCAGTTCATGGTGTTTGCTTGCTCAGACTCAAGGGTGTGCCCATCTCATGTGCTAGATTTCCAACCAGGAGAGGCCTTTGTGGTCAGAAATGTTGCCAACATTGTCCCACCATATGACCAGGTATGTTTCCAATACATCAAAAAATCCTTATTGAAATGTCTTAATACAATAATACTCAATTTGGTGCTCAAACTTTCTTTGTTTTACTCGATCTGCTGTGTATCAGTCAAAATACGCTGGAACTGGGGCTGCAGTTGAGTATGCTGTTTTGCATCTTAAGGTATTTTACCAATCATTGGAACATAAATGAACTGCACAAAATTTCAGGCATAGTGTACTTTCTGTTACTAACATGAAAAATTAATAATTGGTGGGAAAATGTCACGAAATTTTAACCAATATCTGATTTTTCCTCAGGTGTCGGAGATTGTGGTCATTGGACACAGTGCTTGTGGTGGTATTAAGGGGCTTCTGTCTTTCCCATATGATGGAACCTACTCTACGTAAGTCATTTTGCTCTACATAAAAATTACACCCCATCAATTATATATATACCCTAGGTCATTAATTATAGTTTGATGCACAAATTTTACCTGCTTTTTGAAATTGGAATCAATTCTCATAAAGCAAATAAATGCAGTTCAAATGCAAATTTTAATTAGTCACACCTAGTGAGTGTTTAGTAAAAACTTGTTTCTTATAAATGATCACTTTTTTTCAAATACTCCCTAAGAAAGTTAGTAAAAATAAGTGATTAATTCTTCAAAATAGACTGAAGCAAATATGCATGCACTAATTATATCCAAAGAGATTAATGGTCATGTATTCAGCCACCAACAACCTAAATTAATTTTGTATTATCATTTAATCATAAATCATATTTGATATAATTTTTAATGTATTTATGGCAAAGGTCAATAAATTTTGGTGGTTGATAATTAAATAACAATGTAAAAATGATTTACACAATGCATGATTTTATGAGATGAAAATTTTATGTACATTTCTCTTTTTGTAGGTATATTTACAAAGGTCTCACATGACTCAATAAGAAATCTTACTTTTTTGTTTGTTTGTTTCATGCAGTGATTTTATTGAGGAGTGGGTCAAAATTGGCTTGCCTGCAAAGGCAAAGGTGAAGACACAGCATGGGGATGCCCCTTTTGCTGAGTTGTGCTCACACTGTGAGAAGGTGCGAGTCATTATTACAAGCCACATGCTAGATAAATATTTTCTAATATTTTTCACAAAACTCAGAGACTTAACTTCAACACATAATATAAGGACACAACTTACATACAGTTTCATAAGTACTTTTGTTACTATTCTGAACTCTCCAATAAAATTGAAATTTTACTTCGGTAATCTGTGTTGACTTTTCATGCAGACCCTTATTATGAGGATTATTGGGATAAAACTCCAATTCTGATTAGAGAACAACACTAAAAACACTTAAGGGGCTGCATCTAAGTTTTGTCCATAGTATAATGTTCTAGTGTGACGATTTAGAAGCATATTAAAGCCATGTAGGTGATGCTTACAAGTTAAATTGGATTGTTTATGTGCAGGAATCTGTGAATGTTTCCCTTGGAAACCTGCTAACTTACCCATTTGTTAGAGATGGCTTGGTGAACAAAACATTGTCACTGAAAGGAGGATACTATGACTTTGTTAAAGGATCTTTTGAGCTCTGGGGCCTTCAGTTTGGCCTTGCATCCTCTTTCTCCGTATGAACATCAACCATTATCAATGACCTCATCTTGGTTCCCTAAGTATTCTCCTATCTAAAATGTACTCTGTAATTAATTGCTCTTGTTATAATGCATGCATGTGCTGAATTTCCTAATAATAAAAGTGGATATGGAGATTTCTCCACATATCACCCTCTATTCCAAATTGAAGTTCAATCCGTTTTGTTCAAGGAACGTGTAATATTTTTATGGTCTTTCACCACTGCATTTTTCTTCTTTGTTAGGTTAAAGATGTGGCCACCATTCTCCATTGGAAGCTATAGGGGCCATGCTTAGAGGTCGTGTGTATCTGCAATGAAGAGGCCTAGCCACCTTCATCACCATATGATATTTATAAAGATATATATGAAACTATGAACTGCGTTTATGCATGTCGGAAAATCTTCTTTTAATAAGAGTTGGAAATCCTCTTGTTATAAAATTTTCATTTTTCAACCTTGATCTTTATATAGTCCGCGACTCCAAGAGAGGTGAGAGAAGTTCATCTTAGTTAATTATATTAGCAACGCTAAATAGTACGGAAATTTTATTTTGGAACAAGCGTTTTTATATATATATAATTGACTCAACTATAAATTAAAAAAGAAAATAAAAATTGGTAGTCAACCGAAATGATAGTGTGAAAATCAACTAGTATGAAATTATTTTAACTTAACTAAAGGTCTTAGTTCGAGTCCTAAGCTAAGTATATAACTGTATTAAATTAATCAGCAGGAGAGTTTACCCTCAATAGTGGTCCCACAAGGTCGAATAAGATTGTCTCCCTGAAGGACTCATGTGTTCTACAAAAAAAAGTTAATAGAAATTATGAGTGAGAACTTTATACAAATTACAAATTAGAGAGCTTTATACAAAGTCTCTGAAACATTTGCAATCATTGCATCAACTCATACACTGTTGCTGCCCACTTTTTATCACGGCCATGTGTCTTTTGTTTATGCTCGATGATTTGTATATTTTATATGGAAGTTTTCACAGTTTTACCATTATGAATTTGACGTCTCATAAACCAAATTTAGAAAGAATTCTCTGCTATTTAGCGCCTGAATATTAAAGACAAGTTTATGAATCATTAAAAATATAAAATAAAATAAAAATTTGGTATAGTGAATATGGATTTTGTTTGAAAGCATTTTGATAATCTGCATTAAAATTTGGAAAATCATAGGAAACAAGAATAACGGAGGTACAATAAGTTCACTGCCTAGATGGCGTATTACAACGACCAATTATGATATATGTTACGTGAAGGATGAATTGATGCATTCATATGAGTATATAACTGGGGTAAAATTATTTAACAGTTCTTCCCCCGGTGGTTTAATTAACTCTACCAGAGTACATCATACAACATACACACCATTTTTTGAAATAGCTGTGGCATTTGATCTCAGATTTGATTATTCAATTGTCAACACCAGAAATTTGATAAGAAGACGGTTAGCTTTGTAGTTTTGAAATTTTGAAATACATAGCAAAATGGCAGAAAATGAATGGTTTGGATAAATTGCCGCCTAAGGTTTCCTATTGTCACATGAATTTCTCCTGATATTTGATTTCCTCCAAGATATAGTTGACTAAGTTGTAGGATATATCCAACACTTGCAACTTACTACACTTTGTCAATGATTTTATAAACTAAGATCAATAGTTGAATTGTCACCTAGGTTGTTCATATACAAAGACATACGTTGAAGATCTTGTAGCTTTCCCTGACTCAGAACGTGTCCAGCGAAACGGTTTTCATTCATGTCAAGCATTGAAAGGTTAGATGCATTTCTAATGGAAGATGGGATTGGACTTAAGATTTGATTGCCAGCAATATAAAAATATTGGAGATTGAGGAGAGTACGTGGAACATGTTGGATGGAAAAGAGCTATTAAACTGATTTTCTATAGCAGCGATAACATATTATAAAGACAAGGAGGAAATATTCCCTCAGTTTGTCGATATGCAATGCTATGAATATCAAGGATGAAAGATTTCCTATTGATGATGGGATTCTTCTAGTTTTTTTTTTTTTTGGTGAAATGGGATTCTTCCAGTTAACTTGTTATTAAAAATGCTCAAAACTTGAACTTCTTAAATGAGCCAATTTCAACAGCATTTTGCCAATCAGATTGTTCTCATATAAATACAAGCGTTTGAGATCAGTACAATTTGTGAAGTTTGTAGGAATTTCCCCTACCAATGAGTTGTTTCCGACACCAAGTAGCTGCAGTTGCAACAACTGTCCAAGTTCTTGTGGGATTTTCCTTCAAAGTGCAAGTAGGATGCAAAGAAAAATACTTCATTTTGACGAGGAATTGGAGGCTGCTAGATACATGGTGGTATTTCTATTCTTAGATAGCTTTTATAAAGTTTGGTAATTGGATGACATCAGAGAAGAAGTGACTTCTTGTTCCTTCTGCTACTTTTATTTGATTCCCATCATTAGAGATCAAGTCAACTCAACAAAAAGAAAGGGTCAAATAAATAGGGAATTGCCAATTGCAGATCATTTATATGGCAGGAAAACAAATCCAAGAAATAATGGGTTTTGGATACCCGTACCATAAGCATGCCTCAATAGCACTTCCTTTTTGTCCACATGGCATTGTTCACATTTTTGTAAACTATGTAGCTAGCCTAGTTACATAAATAACATCAATACTGCATACACCTCATTCTCAACACAAGAAATGCAAAGAAGGAAAATACACGAGACTCGCATAAATGAAAGGTTTATGAACAATTGAACATAATGGTTCCCATATTAATAATGTCATACATAGACGAAAGAACAATAACTCAATAAGTTTGAATTTTGTCTCAGTTTTTGCGGGGGGGTTTTTTATAAAAAAAAAAAACAAATTTTAAAATCCACTGAAAGCTATGAACATTATTTTCATATATTTGGAGTGATAAAAAATGCTAGACGAATGCACTTGAGAAGTTATCATAGGATAAGGAAATATTACACACATTTTGATTTTACATGGATGTTTGCAAATAGTGTGAAAAAACATTCAGTGTGTAATGTATGCCATATGGATCAAGGAGGCATTGCCATTTGAAAAGATATCGAGCAATTGAATACGGTCTTTTGACAAATATGATATTAACATGGAAGCACTCCCTTGTTATTTTATTATAAGAAACAATTATTTAATTTATTAATATAAATAAAAGTGGTTAAGTTAGTTCATTTGTCATAAATTTTAATTACATTCTAAGACTACCCATTACATTAATGATTTAAGAGGGGAATATTTTTCGAAAGATAATTTTTCAACCAATAAGTATATTTACTTTTATTGACAGTTCAATAAATACATTCATTTTCAAGTAAAAACAAGTGTAATCATTAATAGACTTCACAGTTAATTAGGAATAAAAAGAAAAATTAACAATAAAATAATTTTATTTTTCTTATAATTAGGATAAAAAAATATCCTTTTTTTGTTTCTTATATCTCGGAGGTAGTATTTACTAATGTAATCGAATACGGTTTGATTATATAAGGGTCTAGTAGTTATGGTCTGCTTGGTCTTAGTTACAAGAATGTTAATCACTTAGTTTTGACAAAAAATAAAATAAAACCCCCACATCAGATCATTGCTATCTTGCACGGGACTCTTGACAAAATAGCAGTTGCTTTTACCCCCAACAAATTTGGTTGTGTAACACCATTGACTTCCCAAATGAAGGAGCATTATTCTGATATCACTGAAACAGAGTTTCTGGTGTCTCATTATTTGGTTATCCAAAGTTCAAACACCTTTTGTTAGGGTTGGCTATATGTCAATTTTCTGACTAAACCAAGGCTTATTCCAATTTTGGCATTATTATTTTCTATTTTATCCTTTGTGACACCCTTTACTATATTAAAAATGATAAAAGAAACAAAATAATATTTCAGAAAATAAAATAAAATGTAACACAATGAGCATAACCCCTTGTATGAATTTGTACGGGGGCAAAATAGACGTGGCAAAATATATTAAAAGTTTTTTAGTGAGAAAGTTAAAGGATGATGAGCTGGCAGTCCCATAGTACATATGTACACTAGGACCTGTTTATGAAGGAAGATACAACCTAAGAAGACACATAAAACAGCTGCATTCATTCCCTGGCATATGAAATGTATATACATGCAGGATAGGATGGATGATGAGCTGCATATCATCATGATTCATCAGGCTTTGGCTCCAGAATGACAGGGATCTTCTCCTTGTGGTCACCTCTCAACACCTCCACAATCAACTGAATATCAACATCATTTAAGCATTAAACAAGGATAATATAGCAGCTTCAAAATGGGTTGAGTCTCTCAATGTAACTTTAACATATAAAGGGTGGGGTGGATGTTTTATATAGAGAGAGAGAGGCAATTCTACTAGCCAAAAATCAGAAAGACAAACCTAGACACATCCTCATCAAGTTAAAAACAGATTATGAAAACAGATAGGCTGTTTATAGGATGAATTTGGCTTGGTTGTCCGTACTCAATTTGAAATTTTGATAAGGTTATTTCCTTAAATCTGAATTTAATCCGATCAAGACCCGATAATGTATAGAACAAGTCAAGCCTTTTTGTTGACATAATATCTAAAACTTTACATTATATATAGCTAAACCATAGAATTAAAATATGACCCTAAAACTAAGGTATATTTTACAATATATATTTTAAAACAAATAATATCGATATAAATATAAGAGTTTAATTTTTATGCACTATGAATGTTAAGATTTTTCACTGTCAACTAATCAGAAATTATCTTTAGGTGTGACTCTTAAAGTAGTTATTATATAAGTCAACAAACTTATCATAGGTGACAATTTGTGATTGATGACAGCATAAAAAACCTTTACACTATAGTGCATTCCAATTAAATTCATAAATATAATATAATATTGTTTAAAATGTTATGTTAAGAAGTATTACTACTAATATATATTTGTTAAGAAGAATATGTGCATCGAAATGGGTTGGGATGACCGAAGTATCAACCAAGTCCCAATGTCATCCTTAAAACAACTTGGTCTAATTTCTAAAATCTGGGCCTGTTAAAATTAGCTTTGACTTGAGTTTGGTTAGTGAGATATAACATTCTTAAACAGCCATAAAACTAGATCATTGTTTTGGTCCATTCCTCCAAATATTTCATTTTTGCTGTCGATTATTACTATTCAGACAAAATAATATGCATGTTACAATAAAAATTTGTACAGACAAAAGCAAATAAGATGTTTGAATAGGGCATATTCTATTCTATTCTATTAACTGGGGGAGGGAAGACAATAAAGTAAGGCATTTAATTGAACAAGCAAATCAACTAATTGCAAAAGGCATACTTGAAACACGGAACTATATTCTCTCTTGGATGGTTACCATGTCAAGTGTAAACTGTATGCTTAAACACACAACGAAGCCAAATTTGAACATGTTCTTACAACCTTTTTTTTTTTTTTTTTGCTTTGGAAATCCCAGGATTTCATAGTAGTTTTTAAAAATAGCACAGTTATACATTTATATTCAAGTTATACATGTTTAAAAGAACAATAGAGCAGTTGAATCAGCACCATACCTTATCACCCACTTTACACTGGTCAAGAATTCTGTACAAATCACTTCCATTAGTAACCTTCTTATCATTAACAGATGTTATGATGTCACCTAAAATGAGTCTACCATAAGAGTCACGCTTTGTTGATTGCAAGCCCTACATAATAGAAATTTAACCAGCTCCATTGAAAAATGATAATCAGGTAAATCAAGATGATGCAATCCAACGAGTAACAGCAATTAGGTTTAATAAGATGTGGCAATGAAGCTTAAATGGGATGAACAATTTCTATGACTAGCTTTAGTGGTAGTAAAGAGGCTAAGTTTATGGTATCGTGAAATCTATGCCACTATTTGGTGCATTTTGATGGACTCTAATATACATATGAATTTCTACATCTTATAAACTTCGTCTTTTATAAAAAAAATCATAAGAACAAACTTACTGCTTTCCCAGCAGGACCATTGGCAGGAGCATCTAAGACAAGCACTCCACTTACACCCAACTGCTCCACAGACTGATCAGGAGCAAACTTAATCCCTAAAATAGGTCTTGTAACCTTCCCAAACTTCACCAACTGGTCAACAATACCACTTACCTGAATATATAAAACAACAAGCATATTAGCAATTTTATTTATATTTTAGAGGATATGAAAAAGATGTTTGTGTTTCCATGGAAAGTTGTCTCCTGAAGAAAGTATTGGGCATACAAACTAAAAACAGGTCAAAGTAAGAACTCACAGTGTCCACTGGAATAGAAAATCCAACACCAGAGGATGCACCAGATGGGGAATATATGGCTGTATTTATCCCAATGAGGTTTCCAGAACTATCTAAGAGAGGACCTCCACTGTTACCAGGATTAATTGCTGCATCTGTCTGTATAACATCTTGAATTGGACGACCAGTTGCAGCAGAACTAATTTCTCGCCGAAGCCCACTATTGAGGAAGTATATATCAGTAAAACAAAATCAACACAAAAGAAACATAAAATGGATAAGGCAGTATCCAACTTTAAAGTTATCAAGCATCAGCACAGCATATGTTTATGATGTGAACATTTGAAAAACAATATTTACCATGAAATACCATGCTTAAAAGGTTGAAATTTCACCAAAAGAGAGAGAGAGAGATGCTGTATGAACTATGACATGCCTTTAATTCAGTAAAGGGATTAATGGCATCCCATTTGAAGAAAAATTATGGTTACAACAATAAGATTAAGCCAACAAGTTTCTACATTACAAAACATCCCTTTTGCTTAATCCGGTAATCCCCCTCTTCTGCTCAACTTTTAGGCCTAGTTTGAAAAAACTTCTCAACAAGTACTTATAGGAGAAGAAAATAATAAAGTAAAATGAATCAAACTTTTTCCATAAGTTAAAATCAACTTATGCAGATTAACATTTTAGAAGCCCTCCCATCCAATTTTTCATAGTTGAGGCACATAAGTTGATTTTAACTTGCGAGAAAAGTTTGATTTATTTTACCTCTTTATTTTCTTTTCTAACAAGTGCTTGTTGAGAAGTTTATCAGCCTTGCACTTTGTCTCTTTCATTGAACCTAGTTCACTTCATTATTTATTTTACTAGATAAATAGTTATGTTAGCAGGTTAACACTTAACAACAGATGCAATCACATTTTTTGGTACAACAATATCTTTCTTTCATCTTCCCAGATGTTTCTAATTCAAAATTTGCAATACAGTGCAATTCATCTTGAAAACTACCCTGAAAGTGACACTGAAAACAAGACAAAAGTTGCTATTTTTAGACGCCTAATATAAACAAGGCTTGATCACAAATGTATGATCTGACATGAGAAAAGGAAAAGGAATAGTAAAGTAGAAACTCTTTTTGTAGGCAATAGGAGTTAGATCAAAATATTCACTTCACAGTTTTCAGTTTTCATACCTGATGACACCAGTTGTGAGTGTGTGGTCAAGTCCAAACTGCAAGATAAGAAATTAAGAATAAAGAATCACATTGGCATATCAAGAAACTGTTGATTGTGTCAATCATCAACAACAAATAGTATTCAAGCTGTGAATGATTAAAAGCAACATAAAGCAGCTAGGCAGCAATTTCAAGGTACCAGCCATGACAATTTATGAATTTAGTAAGTTTCTTTTTATCCATTACATAAAAAAAAATCTGGTTTTGTTTTGAACCCACCCCTCTTTAAGCAATTGAATTGCTAAAAAAATATCATGTGAAACCACCCATATTTCTAGATGAGGGTTGCAGAACATAACCCCAGCAATTTTTTGAGAAACAGGAAGGGGCACGAATCTGCCTTTACATCACAAGCATTTATAACTCAGATCTCCAATACATTTTTTAACATAATTTTTGCATATAAATTTACAAAAGGAGCAGGCAATGCTAATTAAATAACTTTATGATTATGAAAACTGCATGATAAATTAAATGAGACAACTGTTATATGATTTAGGAAGTATGAAATCCCCTTGATTGTAAAATCCTAGCTCAAGCTCCAATTAATATTAGATTCAACCAGGATTGCCATCATCTCTCTAGATTGGAAAATTTATAGATAATGCATATCTCACCGGGTTCCCAATAGCATAAACCTTCTGACCAACAAGCAGGTCAGCAGAGACCCCAATAGGTATAGGCCTGAGTTTGTCTTTTGGTGCGTCAACACGCAGCACGGCAACATCCTTGTCTTGGTCAAAACCAACAACGATGGCATCTAAAGTTGACTGGTCAGCAAGAGTGACCCTGCACATAACTAGCATCTCTTTGAATAGGAGCAATCACTTCACTCAATCCATGCCAACAAGTGTATTTATCTATCAACCATCAAACTTTCTTCTCAATGCCATGAAAAGTTGCAATGCAAACACACTCATACTGATACACATTGAAGGAGGTGCAAATGTGCAAGTAACACATAACCATCAACTCCATTTAGTTTTAATACAACGTAAATTATATAGCCCATTTAACTATAGATAACTCACATTATACACGATATCCAAATACTTGACTGCATAATTTAAAAGTTCCCATTAGCCAGCATCATGACTCGAAAGTCAAACAACAGAATGTGCACTTCTCTAACTAGAAGCAACGGGCAAACAAGTACAAGTTTGAGAAACTGGATCAAAAGATGCCAAGAAAATAATAATAATTAGAATGCACTAGCAGCGAAAGGTTATTTTTTGTCCTGTTATCCAATTACCGACTGTTACATATGATAAAATTGTTAGTTTTTTTTTTTGTAAGAGAGTATAATTTTCATGCACTGTAATGTGTTTTTCATTGTCAACTAATTAAAAATCACTCTAGCTATGACATTTAAAATAGCTATTATAAAAGTCATTCATCTTACCAAACACGGCAATTTATGATTACAGTATAATTAGAAGATATAAGGTTGGTTGGCTGGTTAAAAAAGAAGGGAAGGAGGGAAAGGTCGCGGGTTCGATCCCTCTGCCTACTGACAAAAAGCTAACCAACTAATAATTAACATTTGCCAATGAAAGAAAATGATTACAGCGTAACATAAATTAAATTCTTGGAAAAATCACTTTAAAATTCATATCTTGATGATTTCTAATTAGTTCATAGTCCTTACATTGACAACATATAAACAAAAAAGAATACCAACTTGAGATCAGAGGCACCACGGATAACATGATAATTGGTCACAATATGACCTTCCTTGTCCCAAACAAAGCCAGACCCGGATCCCTGTGGAACCTCCAACACGTCCAATGTGAACGCATCCTGCCTAAACACGAAACCCCCAACATTGAGACAAATCAAAAGGGTCAAAGAAAAACCAATCAAAATTGAATTTTGAAGAGAATCCAGAAAAGGGTGTGTGCGGGTTGAATTACTTGACAGCAAGGTTGGTTATGTAGACAACAGAGGGAGTGTTTTCCTGGAAGAGGCGAACGGTGGCGAGTTCATCGGACTGGAGCTTCCTGGGGGAGGTGACGACGAAGGCGGCGGCGGAGTCGGCGTCAGAGAGGAGGAGAGTGAAGGAGAGGGCGAGAGAGGTGCAGAGAAGGAGAAGGGATTTGGGAATGGTGAGTTTGGGGAAGAGAGGTATTATTGGAAGTGTTGGATTTGGGGGGCGAAGGAGGAAGAGGGTGGGAGTGTAGAGATGGAGGGATTTGGAAAGGTGAATGGTGGTGGGTTTGGTGGTGTATGAGGAAGAACGAGAGAATGAAGAAGAAGAAGAAGGGAAGAGTGTGGAAATGAGTGAAAAGGTGGCCATTGTTTTGGTTGGAGTGACCAAGGATGTCTGTTATGCTAAATGGTTGGAAATGTTGTTTGTGGTGCTTAGATCAGTTGGGATCTAGTGTGTGATGGAGCTTCGGTTAACATAACTTACATAATATTGTTATTATATTGTCTTCCATGGTGCTGATCTGCCAATTACTAAACTCATACTCATGACTCAACTATGTAGTTATCTTCTTTTTTTTTTCTTATATATAAACGTGATTATGTGTTAAACTTTAATTTCAAAATATATATATATATATATATATATATATATATATATATATATATATATATATATATATATATATATATATATATATCGAAAGTTAAGGATTAATCATTAGAAATTTGATATCTATTTAAAGGGTTGATCTCTTTCAATAATTTTTTTTCATATATTCGATCACATGTTAAAGGACAAAATTATTTATTAACAATGTCACATCATGTTGATTTCTATATAATTATCCAAAATAAAATCTACAAATTTTAACATGAACAATTAATAAGAAATAATATTATATATAATTTATAAAATAATTAATATAAAAATCAATAAACTTATCATACACAATAATTTGAGGTTAGATGATGATATAAAATTATGTAAATTAATTTCTTATTTGTTATGTTATGTGTTCATAGGATGCCATAGAAAGGATTGAATGTCTCAAGGTTCAAAAACTCAATTTTGCTCTCCCCAACTTTGTGCTAACCATGAACCTGATCCAGGTGAAGTGTGAAGCTCACCTCTACTTATATGAAACATCTCCTGACAACTCTTTATACATGTTCTCATAACATTAGGCATCAAAGGGCATGTGTCTATGTACATATGATCTTGTTGACTTCGTGCTTGGTACAAGTGTGTTGTTATGCGTTTCTGACATGTCAAAGATGCAATGTACTACCTGGTTTGTCGCTAGGCTTGGTCATAACTAAGCTAGTCATTGAGATGAATTGGTTAGTCATTAGAAATGAGTTGGTTGATCCTTGTAGATGAATCAAACATGTCTCTAGGGACCTATCCCGATCAAATGATCCATGACTCTACAAGCACTAAGCCTATAAGAAGTAAGTACTTATGTTTCATTGTTAGAGTCATCCTTCTTGGGACTTGTCTTGGTTGGATAGTCCACAGTCCCAAAAGCACTAAGCCTATAAGGCATAAGTGTTTAAGTATCATTGTTAGAATATACCTTCTTAGGATCTATCTCGATCAAGCAGTCCTTTATGTATGGGAGATCTTTATATATATAATGTTTTCTTATTTATGGGTTTTGATTAAAAATTAGAAAGAGTGAATTGATTTGTTAACTTAATTGATAGCTCGTAAATGTTTTTAATATCATTCATACTCTTATTCCATTTTTATATATATAGGGTCGGGTCGACACATCCATTTTGCCAACTCTCTCTCTCTCTCTCTCTCTCTCTCTCTCTCTCTCTATATATATATATATATATATATATATATATATATATATATATATATAATTGATCATGATATTGGTACAAAGTTGCTCCCATCGGAAGTAATGATTAATCTTTGTTGGAGACCATAAGTGCACAATGTATAAATGAAAAGAATTAAGTCCTATTTATTAAAAATAATTAGCATAAGTAGCTACATTGATCTTTGAAACTGTGAGACACTAATAAATTGGTCCTTAAAAGTTGAAAAATTCAAATTTAGTACCTAAATATGCAAAAAGCACCACAAATTAGTCCTGCATACAGTTTAAGGACAAATTGGTTCCTAAACTCTACAACTTAATGACACATTGATTATCAAAAAATATAATTTATTGTCAAATTAATCTTTGAACTTTATAACTTAATGACAAATTGATTATCAAAAAATATAGTTTATTGTCAAATTAATCTTTGAACTTTATAACTTAATGACAAAATGGTCTCACAAACAAGATTAATTTGTTGTACTTTTGACACATTTAGGAACTAATTTTGTATTTTTCATCTTTCAGTAATGAATTTAAGTATTTACCTAAATAATTATGAAAAGAAATCATCTTACTATACTACAAATTTCTTAGGTTGAATAAAATGACTTTTTAAAAAAAGAAATACATGTAACATGTATAATGTTTGATGAAATTCAATATTTTACAAGAAAGAGAGAGATAAATAGGATAAGATTTATGATATGATAAAAAAAAATAAAAGATGTTGATGAAGTGTTTAAAATAAAGAAATACATATAAATATTTTGAAAAGCAGGAGGTTGGTTTACATTGGAAAATACTTTCTTATAATTTAAAATTTAAAGTAAATATATTTTCTTTTTCTCGATTAGCTTTTTTTTAAGATAAAAACTATGTCCTGTCGATTTATTCCTATATTTTAGAAATTAAGTTTGACTAAGTCTCTAGTCCTTTTATCCGTTGGAGACCTTTAAGATTTGTTGTTGTAAATTTGTTGTTAGAGACACACACACATACAACAAAATAGCATTTGTCTATTTCTCTTTTTTTATAAAATTATATTATATTGTTACAATTATATATTTTAGAGCATGATGTTCTTTGGTTTGAGATCTTTTCCTTCCACTCGATTGGGATTATCATATCTTGAGAGATGCATGCATATTAATTTATTCTACTAGTACAATAGAGGTATTTATTTCTCTAAGAATAAGGCATAATACACTTAAATCCAGACTCTTTCTCAACTCTTTTTTATTATTATATTTATTTATTTATTAAGTATTGTTATAAAAATTATTTATCTATTGATTACATGTGAAATAATTTGCCTGCTGCCTAATTTTGGTTTTCTAATTATTTTTCTAACAGTTTATATATATATATATATAGTACAAGAAGTACAGGTAATGTTTACATCAAAAAATTGTAAGCCACCACTGAAGACGTCAAGCTATGTAACATCCAAAAAACATGCTACATAATACTAAAGCTATGAATCAAGGCAAATCAAAGTTGTTGTTCCAAGAAGAAAAGAAGGTAGGGGACATCGATTTCCTCTTGTATAAGAACCACTGTCAGGATATGGACTTGATAAGATTCAGAATCCCTCCTGTGTCAAAAGGTTGGTCTCTAAATACAATACTATTCCTCCAAAACCTTACACTCCAACAGGTTGCGTGTCACATAAGATATCTCCATTTGTTGTTCCTCCTTCCTCTGTTGAATAGACCAAATTGATTGTAAAGTTGTGAGATATCTTGCGGTAAGAACACATCCACTCCCATCCACCGACAAACATGATACCAAATCTGCGATATTTTGGAGCATGATAGAAACAAATGTTTCATGTTTTCCATGCTTTGATTGCAGAAGTAACATGAGGTATCCATGTTTTGAATCTGTATCCCCTCTTATATAGTTGATCACAAGGGAGCTTGTGTTGTAGCAATCTCCACGAGAAAACCAAAACCTTGGATGGTGCTTTGCTCTCCCAAAACTTGGAAGACAACAATGGTGGGTTCTGCAAATTGAGGTCGAGCTTATTGTGTTCCAACAGATAGATGCTTGTAAGCTGATGCCACAGAGCATCCATTTCCTTCATCCGGGTTCCACCTCTAAGAATCTGGGCTACCGGTTGTAAGCCTTGTGCCAGAAATTCTTCTGCCAAATCTGCCATTTGCTCATCTTTCCAAACAAAGAGAGATCTATTCCAATTCCAAGACCAAAATAAGGGATCATCAGAGTGAGTTACCGAGTTTGCTATCAGAACCTCCTTGTTGACTACCCCCGATTGACAGATAGACCGGAGCATAATTCAAAGCAGCAAACAAGACTTAAACTCAACATCATCTAGGAGAGGTCTGTTGCTGAAATGCTTCCTAACCTTATACATCATCCACCCACCCAAGTTTCAAAACTTGTCTGTCTAGCCTTCATATCTGAATCAAAGAATCTGGAATTATAGTCTCCGCCACTTCCAGTTGACTTGGGCAAGAAGATTGTCCAATTTGAGAGCTTTAAGCTTGTCTTTAAATCTAGATAAATGCCAACCACTGATTTGAAGTTTGGGTGATCAAACCAGAAGTTGAAGAAGCGGAAGGTTTTGGACCCCAATCTTCGATAGAATTCTGCAACAAAATGAAACAATGGTAAAAAATTTCTCTAGAACCTATCCACTGTGATGTACAATTCCACAGCGAGATTAAGTCTTCTAACAACAGAAAAAGATCTAATCTTTACATGGTACTGCCATCTACTGAACAATGAGAATTTCTTCCCAAGGACAGGAAGATCCACCACTACCACGTCATCAAGAAATACCGGAAATTACTCATCTACTATATATATATATATATAAAAGAATATTTATTTTTATGAGAAGATGACAATTTTATATTTATTTCTTTCAAAAAAAGTATTAAATCAGATAACTTTATTTTTAATTCAAATAAATATAATTAATAATTAAATAAATTAATTAATATTAATATAATAGATGATAAATTAACTAATCTAAATAAATTAATTACTAATAAGTTAATTATCAATAAGATATTAATATATAAATTAATTTGATAGATTTGTATGTTACGAATTAATATATATGAAAAATATGCATTATGTATAAAAATTTTATACATGTCACGAGTTATATGAAAAGTATATATATATAAATTCATAATTATCTTATATATTTTTTTACATATATACATATATACGGATATATATAAAATTTAAAAACAATTAATAAATTTATTATTAAAAAATATAATAATATAAGCAAATCATAAATTATAAACTCTCATGCACACGATATTACGCCAGTATATTACTAAAATGAAAGAAACATGCCCCGAGCCTGAAAGCAGAACCGACAGTTTTCTTTCTTTTCCTTTTTTTTTCTTTCTTTTTTGTGTTCAACGAACGAAACTTTTCAAGCAAAGCCATTTATTAATTAACTAACCGCTGTTGGAATTTATATAGTCGTAATGAATCTTCAATTCCTCCACCGTTGTTCACACGTCTTGTAATAATGAGTTACTTAACTGCCTGTTCAGATTTTTTTACTAATATTGAATAGGAAGATGACTTAATGCCAAACCCGAATGTCTTGGGTACCCAATAATTTTGCTGGAACATCCAATAACAAAGATAAAAAGATTAAAATATCCTTATCTTTTGTTTATGAAAAACAAGAGTAACTCGTGCATACGAATTACTATTCATGTGTCATTTTTGTTTTTCTTCCTTCCTTCTTCTTCCTCCACTTCCTGCGTCGATGTGGTTCTTCTTTTTCCTTTTTCCTTTGTTGTTTCACTCGGTTGGTGCTACTTCTTCCTTTGTGAATGCTGATGAGGTGTTTGTGATTTTTCTTGTTGGTGGCTCCTGATCCTTTGCTACTAGCCTTATCATCCTTATTTGTTGTGCATTGTGTTGTTACTCCTTGGTTGCTGTTGCTTTTCTGAATGAATGATTGTATTGTTTTTTGTTGTGATTAATCGTCTATGACGTGAAAATTATACTGCAAAGAATCTCTTTATTAATGAGAAAAGAAAACAACTACAAAGAAGAATTCTCTTGAATTCTTTATCTCTCTAAACTCTCTGATGTTTCTTGATGGAATTGAAAATTTATAAACCTTAATGACCCTTTTATAATAGGATCCAAAGAATATAAACCTCTAACTTACATGTGGTCCATATTAATTTACTTAAATTAATATATATGGTTTATATTAATTTACCTTAAATAATATTTACTATTTTTAATTTAAGGCATATAATTAACAAATCTCCACCTTGCCTTAAATTTCTTATGACCTTAAGCTTTTCACTATGTGCTAGTGTTGCTCCATCTACTTCCTGTGTCAATTTTTAATCCCCACTGAGTCCAGACACTGTTTGAACTTTATTGTTGGAAGAGCTTTTGTCATCATATCAGCAGGATTATCTGAAGTAGAAATCTTTTCTATTAACACATCACCTTGTGTTACCACATCACAAATAAAATGCATCCTTATATCTATGTGCTTTGTCCTTTCGTGGTACATTTGGTTTTTGGTTAAGTGAATTGCGCTTTGACTATCACAATGCACAACAACTTCCTTTTTACTTACACCAAGATCACCAACAAGACCTTTAAGCCATAAAGCTTCTTTCACCGCTTCAGTAGCTGCCATATATTCTGCTTCTGTAGTCGACAAGGCAACAGTGGACTGCAGAGTCGCACGCCAACTTATAGCACTACCTCCAAGCGTAAAAATATAACCACTCAAGGACCTTCTACGATCAAGATCACTAGCATAATCCGAGCCACAATATCCAATGACATGACTATTGCATTCATTTGTTGCTTTGCCAAACACTAGACCCAGATTAGTTGAACCCCTTAAATATCTGAGAATCCATTTTACTGCTTGCCAGCGAGACTTTCCTGGATTAGCCATATAACAACTAACGACACTCACTGCATGTGCTATATCTGGTCTGGTACAAACCATAGCATACATCAGACTCCCAACTGCATTTGAGTAAGGAACTCGAGACATGAACTATTCCTCCTCTTTTGTTTGTGGTGACATATTTGCAGATAACTTAAAATGGGCCGCAAAAGGTGTACTAACTGCTTTTGCATTGTGCATTCCAAATCTCTCTAGAACTTTCTCAACATAGCTCTTTTGAGATAAACACAACCTTCCAATTTTTCGATCTCGTATAATCTCCATACCAAGGATTCTTTTAGCTGGACCCAAATCTTTCATCTCAAATTCACCACTTAATTGTGTTTTCACCTTATTGATCTCATTTGGGTGCTTACATGCAATTAGCATGTCATCAACATAAAGAAGCAAGTAAATATATGTGTTGTCAAATAGTTTCGTATGATAAACACAACTATCATATTCACTTTTTATGTACCTAATATCAATCATAAATGAGTCAAAACGTTTGTACCATTGTCTAGGTGACTGCTTCAATCCATACAATGACTTCTTAAGAAGACACACATGGTCTTCTTTTCCTGGAACAACGAACCCATCTGGTTGTTGCATATAAATTGTTTCTTCCAAATCACCATGGAGAAAAGCCGTCTTCACATCTAATTGCTCCAACTCCAAGTCAAGCAAAGACACTAAAGCAAGAAGCACTCTAATGGAACTATGCTTTACCACAGGGGAAAAAACTTCATTAAAGTCAATACCTTTCCTTTGTGTAAAGCCTTTTGCTACAAGCCTTGCTTTGAACCTTATCCCATCTTTCTTCTTGTATATCCACTTGCAACCCACAATCTTCTGATCGATTGGTTTCTCAACAAGCTTCCAAGTATGATTCTTGTGGAGGGATTCAAGCTCTTCTTTCATGGCACCAATCCATTGTGATGCTTCATCACAAGTAACTGCTTCGTGGAATGAACTTGGTTCTTGTTCATCATCGATGCTTTCGGCCATGTTGAGTGCGAAAGCAACAAAGTCATCATACCTCTGAGGTGGCCTAGTTTGCCTCCTTGGCCTATCACTAGCCAATGTATGTTCAAACTCTGTAGGTGTCACTTCAGATTCATCATAGATCTCCTCTGGTTTCCGTGCTTCAACTTCAAACTCCACCTTCTTGATATCACCATGAATCTAAGCTCTTAATTAGTAGAGACGTGACCTTTGATGAGACAGCTATGCTTAACCCAAGACCACATAAAGACCATGATAATAAAGTTGAAGTTCATGGTGATATCAAGAAGGTGGAGTTTGAAGTTGAAGCACGGAAACCAGAGGAGATCTATGATGAATCTGAAGTGACACCTACAGAGTTTGAACATACATTGGCTAGTGATAGGCCAAGGAGGCAAACTAGGCCACCTCAGAGGTATGATGACTTTGTTGCTTTCGCACTCAACATGGCCGAAAGCATCGATGATGAACAAGAACCAAGTTCATTCCACGAAGCAGTTACTTGTGATGAAGCATCACAGTGGATTGGTGCCATGAAAGAAGAACTTGAATCCCTCCACAAGAATCATACTTGGAAGCTTGTTGAGAAACCAATCGATCAGAAGATTGTGGGTTGCAAGTGGATATACAAGAAGAAAGATGGGATAAGGTTCAAAGCAAGGCTTGTAGCAAAAGGCTTTACACAAAGGAAAGGTATTGACTTTAATGAAGTTTTTTCCCCTGTGGTAAAGCATAGTTCCATTAGAGTGCTTCTTGCTTTAGTGTCTTTGCTTGACTTGGAGTTGGAGCAATTAGATGTGAAGACGGCTTTTCTCCATGGTGATTTGGAAGAAACAATTTATATGCAACAACCAGATGGGTTCGTTGTTCCAGGAAAAGAAGACCATGTGTGTCTTCTTAAGAAGTCATTGTATGGATTGAAGCAGTCACCTAGACAATGGTACAAACGTTTTGACTCATTTATGATTGATATTAGGTACATAAAAAGTGAATATGATAGTTGTGTTTATCATACGAAACTATTTGACAACACATATATTTACTTGCTTCTTTATGTTGATGACATGCTAATTGCATGTAAGCACCCAAATGAGATCAATAAGGTGAAAACACAATTAAGTGGTGAATTTGAGATGAAAGATTTGGGTCCAGCTAAAAGAATCCTTGGTATGGAGATTATACGAGATCGAAAAATTGGAAGGTTGTGTTTATCTCAAAAGAGCTATGTTGAGAAAGTTCTAGAGAGATTTGGAATGCACAATGCAAAAGCAGTTAGTACACCTTTTGCGGCCCATTTTAAGTTATCGGCAAATATGTCACCACAAACAAAAGAGGAGGAATAGTTCATGTCTCGAGTTCCTTACTCAAATGCAGTTGGGAGTCTGATGTATGCTATGGTTTGTACCAGACCAGATATAGCACATGCAGTGAGTGTCGTTAGTTGTTATATGGCTAATCCAGGAAAGTCTCGCTGGCAAGCAGTAAAATGGATTCTCAGATATTTAAGGGGTTCAACTAATCTGGGTCTAGTGTTTGGCAAAGCAACAAATGAATGCAATAGTCATGTCATTGGATATTGTGGCTCGGATTATGCTAGTGATCTTGATCGTAGAAGGTCCTTGAGTGGTTATATTTTTACGCTTGGAGGTAGTGCTATAAGTTGGCGTGCGACTCTGCAGTCCACTGTTGCCTTGTCGACTACAGAAGCAGAATATATGGCAGCTACTGAAGCGGTGAAAGAAGCTTTATGGCTTAAAGGTCTTGTTGGTGATCTTGGTGTAAGTAAAAAGGAAGTTGTTGTGCATTGTGATAGTCAAAGCGCAATTCACTTAACCAAAAACCAAATGTACCACGAAAGGACAAAGCACATAGATATAAGGATGCATTTTATTTGTGATGTGGTAACACAAGGTGATGTGTTAATAGAAAAGATTTCTACTTTAGATAATCCTGCTGATATGATGACAAAAGCTCTTCCAACAATAAAGTTCAAACAGTGTCTGGACTCAGTGGGGATTAAAAATTGACACAGGAAGTAGATGGAGCAACACTAGCACACAGTGAAAAGCTTAAGGTCATAAGAAATTTAAGGCAAGGTGGAGATTTGTTAATTATATGCCTTAAATTAACATTTTTTATGTTGTTGATATTGGTTTGATATTGTTGTTTGAAGCAATGTCACAGATAAAAATGACATTTTTTCTAGAAAAACCTCATACGTATGGTTCATACGCATTATCAATTTGTATGGTTCATACAGATTGTTGATCTGTATGGGTTTTTTTGTTGAATAATTTTTTTTTCAATTTATTTTCTTCTAAATGTTTTTTTTTTAAATTTTTGTTTACATTGTAAATATATATTTGTCAATTATTATTTAAATTGTTTTGTAATGTAATATTATTTTGTAATGTTAGTAAAATTTTATAATTTTTTCTAATTTATATGTTAAGTATTGATTTTATTTATAAAAAATATATATTAGTTATTACTAATATTAGATTAGATTAGATTATATTGCTAAAATTAAGATTAGATTGGTGAAACAATTAATTTTTATTATTTTTATATTATATTTGTTTAACTTTAAAAAAAATCATAACAAATATTTAAAAGATATTAAATTTGTTACTTATGAAAAATATTGAAATCATAATTAAAAATAATTTAAATTTTTTAGTTACAAAAATATTAAATCATAATTTTTAATTATACAATAAATCTATTAGTTATAAAAAATTATGAAACTAAAATTTAAAATTTAAGATATGATAAGATTGTTAGTTTAAAATAATGATTGAACCTGACTTCCCTGAGACTCTCACTTTGGATGCCAAATCCATATTGCATTTTACCATCAACACGATTTCAAGTGGTTACAGAAGAACAAGGCATTCTCAGCACTTGAAACATACAGTACCAAGATCATTGATCATACTTTTTTTAAAATCAACCTCTCCCCAACCTATTTCCTGATGCAATCATATCCCGCAAGGGCATTGGATAGAAGACTCCAAATAGATTGAGCCAGAAATGTAAGAGAAGATTTTAGGGTTCTCATGAGCCTTAGGGTAGATTTTAGGCCCATGGGTTAAGTATGAGTCAACTTATCTTTGTACATATTAGATTAAGGTTTCATTATTTTTGGGCCTTGTATTTAGGGCTCTATAATGTAGGTAGGGTATCCTTGAAATGTAAGATTTTTTAGCCCTTGTATTTTAGGGCACCTAGACTAGTTTTTGTATTAGGGGTAATTTTGTAATTTCACATGCATTGAGTGAATATTTGGCGTGTGTGTTGGAAAATAAATTTAATTGAATTGGGAGAAGCCCAATCCAATTAAATTATAGAGGGAGAGGTGAACATTTGCTTGTTACACCTCATTGTCACATCATATAATCACACTTTATGCATGTCCTTCATGCTTTACATGCATGGTGACATCTAAGTACACTAAGTGGAGAATCTTTGACTTGATCTTGGATTAGTGGACTAGAGCATAGCTAAGCACACTTAGTGGAGAATCTTTGACTTGATCTTAGATTAGTGGGCTGGAGCATAGCTAAAATTAACTAATGGAATGGTGCAATCCTACCCTACAAGGGCATTGGATAGAAGACTCCAACTAGATTGGATCAAAGATGCAAGAGAAGGCTCTAGGGTTCTCATGAGCCTTAGGGTAGATTTCAGGTCCATGGGCTAAGTATGAGCCCACTTATCTTTGTACATATTAGATTAAGGTTTCATTATTTTTAGACCTTGTATTTAGGGCTCTATAATGTAGGTAGGGTACCCTTGAAATGTAGGATTTTTCAGCCCTTGTATTTTAGGACACCTAGACTAGTTTTTGTATTAGGGATAGTTCTATAATTTCACATGCATTGAGTGAATATTTGACGTGTGGGTTGGGAAATAAATTTAATTGAATTGGAAGAAGCCCAATCCAATTAAATTTTAGAGGGGGAGGTGAGTATTTGCTTGTTATACCTCATTGTTATCATATAGTCACTTTGTGTGTGTCCTTCATGCTTTACATGACTCATGACACTTAAGCATACTTAGTGAGAAATCTTTGACTTGATCTTGGATTAGTGATCTGAAGCATAGCTAAAATTCACTAATCATAATTAGTGAAATTTTGACTCTAAAATTTGGTTCCACAAATTCAATTTCAAATTTAAGTGAAATTTGAATAGAGATATTCAAATTTCCCTCCAATTTTGTGTGACACTTAGGCTATAAATAGAGGTCATATGTGTGCATTTTTTCAACTTTGATCATATGAGAATTAAACTTCAAAGTTTAGACCTCTTTTGAGGCACAAAATTTCGTGTTCCTTCTCTCCCTCTCCCTCCATTCATCTTCTCCTACCTTTAAGCTCTTATCCATGACTTCCTATGGTGGTGAGCTTCTTCTAGACTCATCTTCTCCTTGAAGTGACGTCTCCAATTATCTTTCTCCTTCCCCATTCCGCTGCCATCAAACTTCAAGAAGCAAAGGACTCCATTGATGAAGAAGATCCAAGACCTACAAGCTTCATATGGAACTACATCATTTCCTCTCTAAGAAAAAGAAAATAGAGAAAAGAAAGGCCGAAAGAAATTTCATTCCTTGACTTTGAGACAGTAATTATAATTTATAGTCTAGACTCTAGACTCTAGACTTTGATTTACCATTTCCATCTAAATTTGCTTAAATCTTCTAAGTACCACATAATGAACTTGATACTTAACCTTGGTCAGCCAAAAGCAGGACTAGAACTTTGAGTGACCAAAAAACAGAATGAACATACAAAACTTTAAGGAAACAAACATAAATTCAATGAATATAGGTAAAATGTGCGGGGAATATTTTAAACTTCACAATCTCTAGGGAAGCCAACTTTCTTTGCCCTCCCCTTTTCCACTCCTCCCAACCACCGAAAAAATAAGAAACAAAAAACGAGCCGCAAGTTAAGTCACTCTTGATCATTGTATTATGACTTACGACTATATAAGTGTTGGCCTCCTAATACACACATGCAAAGGAAAAGAAAAGTCCCAGTCACACTAAAAAAAAAAGAACAGGCAACAGGGTATAAAGAACAGAAGCGGGATTGAATAGAAAAATCCCTCTAGAAACACTTGAAATGCTGAAAGTGAAGGAAGGTTTCCACCACGACTTGAATGCTAAAGCCATTGATGAGCTACTAGGTCCAACCTTTGCCTGAAAAAGATGAGAAATAATCTACTTAGGTGCATCATATATAATATATATAAATCTACACAAACATTGCATCGATTTTCTACCTTCAGCATGAAGTTTTTGTTAGCCTGCCAGGATGCACCTATTTGAAAGGTGGGGTCTTAGATATTGTTTGCTGCTATGGCGTCATCAACACTGACACAGAGAAAATCAGATTGTACCATATTGGTGCAACTGCAATAAGTTTGAATATATCTGTTTAGAGACAAAAAGAATACCATGTTTGTAACTCAAACCCAAAATCAATGTAGTTTGTAATTCCAACAACGGAATTCTCTTCAAGGGGGTTCTTCACCTGTTAAAGTCAAGTTTACAACTTTCAGATTACGATATATTCTGATTCAACAAGAAATTAAATCTGCCCGTTTACTACAACTCAGGAAAAGAAATCTCAATAATGCGGGTAAATTTTAACAAGAATAAATAAGTAATGAGGGAATCCTATCAGCATTATGGTATTTAATCGCAAGGAAAATGCGTCCAAAATATAACTCAAAAAATAGGCCCAGGTATTGAGTAAACAAGCTTCTAATTCAAAATAACTTTTCATGGAGTGACCTCAACTCTGCAACTTATGAAAACTTAAGTCCTATTGGTATATCAAGACTAACAATCTATGAAGCACGGACTCCAACAATAGATAAAAAATATATATAAAAAAATTAAAAAAACAATGGATTGCATTCAAATAAACTAAAAAAGTTTCATGAGTTCACATAATAATCAAGTACCAACACCAACTAAACTCATTCAAGAGTTCAAAATAACAAAAGGATAAGAGCATAATACAAAGTGTAAAGTAAAGGTTGAGACTCTAATCATCTTCTCCAATTCCAACATAATCATCTTTGTTGTTATCATAAGGTAGTGGAGCATCTCCCTCTCTCTCTTCTCCATCAGACGTCTCAAAATTAATCATGAAAATGGATGTGTCAAAAAGAAAAAAAAAAAAAAACGGGTGTGTCAAAAATAAAAAATGGATGTCAAACAGAAAAAGAAAAAAAAAACAACTCCAGATATAAAAATGGGTGTCAAACAGAAAAAAGAAAAAAAAACAAAAAAAACCAGCACCAAAACACTGAAGCCGTCACCGTCGCTATCGCTCGGCCGTGTGCGTCGTCCTCGCGTGCGTCGTACGTGCTAGAGACTGCTGCTGGTCGTGCTGGAGACTGTTGTGCTGTTCTGTTCGTGGCTTCGTGCTTGCGCTCTGAGTCTCCTTTTGCAGGAGAAATTCGGGTAGGGTTGAGTCAGGTTAGCCCAACACCTATCGCACAACATTTTTAAAAAAAAAAAACGTTATTCTGCCATTATCGCAATTCCGCAACGCCACTGCTATTTGGTGGCGTTTTTCTGAAATTCCGCAACGCCGTACCGCCGCCATAACCACTTTTTAATAACACTGCTAGCCACCAAGACTTTGCCTCCATTAGACTTCTATCCCTTAAAGAGTCAATATCATCAAAGTCTTTTCTTCCACCATAAAAGTTTGCAAACTCTATATTCACTTGTCTTCTTTCATTATCATCATCAAAATACCTTTTGAAACATTTCAATCTTTCACGAGTAAGTTCTCCATCTTGGTGAGGAGGAATTCTATTTGAATCTTCACTTAACCATTCATGACTATAATATCTATAATAAAAAAATGATTATAAATTAATATTGCATATAGAAACGTATGGAGAAAATAGACTTTATAAATGAAAGAATATAATGTATCACCTTGGGTTTAAAGAATGAAATAATAAAAATCCAATCTATTATTATAATTTAAAATCTAATCTTTTATCTTTTAAGATTTAAAAAAAATATGATTTTGGAAAAAAAAAAAACAAAAGTTGTGTCGTGTCTGTTGGCTTCCCGTGTCCAGAACCATGTAGAAGGTTTTTTAAAAAAAAAACTGGACACAACAAATACGTATCTGACACGTGTCTATGTCGTCAGCGTGTCAAAAACGGGAACACCACTGTTTGGGGCTGTGCCAGTACTTCACACCTAGCAGTGCAGTCTTGCTAACTAGTAAAGAAAAAGGAAAAATCAATTACATGTACGACATTAAAAAAGACTTGTAGATGAATGTACACATTCTTAGAAAACCAAGGAAAACCTACTAGTAATAATTTAGTTTTAACAGATAAATTAAAAAATGAAACATCATTCTGTTTACAGAAATTAAACATGCGACACTAATATCAAGACAAAGTACCACTGAGAAGCCAATGGAAAGAAAGAAAACGAGGACAAAAGAACATACCCGTCTTTGAACAGCCATATGTTGATAGAACGAGGCAATAAACTGTAGATTATTTAGACTTTGAAATTTCAGTAAAATGCTTCTTAAAATATTAATCAGAACTACACAAATAATATGTTATGGCAGACAAATGCCAAGCCCAAGATCCATTTAATTGGCTTGAGGTTTAAATTGCACCACCATTTTTTTATCAGCTAGTGTTTGGTTGTTAGTTTTTTTTTTTTTTTTGGAAAAAAATGTAAATTATATTAAACCCAAAATAATACAATAATAAACGGGACATACCCCGCAGTTAAAGAAAATCAAAAGTCTCCCTAATACAAGAAGATATATATCAAGATGCTAAAACAAATGCAACAGATATTTTTCCTTTTTCTTTACTAGTTAGTTAGTTTTTTGCTAGAATGTTAGTGGGGGTTTTGAAAGCCATGACCCCCCCCTTCAACCCTTAAACCCCCTTTTCCAACCACCAATCCAATCTTATAACTCTTAATTGCACTATCATATGTTAATATCAAAGAATACATCAGAAAGGTTAATACAAAATTTAATATTGATTAAATCTTACAACTCAATACTTTCCATTTTAATAACATGTCACATTATTATATTACTCACTAAGGAGTTATCCAAAAAATTGATTAAATCTCAAAATTTAATCAATTTAAGTATGTGTACATGCCTGAGAGCTTTTGACAATCTCAAGGTTGAAATTGAAGGATGGACACAAGGGGCTGCCTGATCCAACACCATAGCCCATGGCACAACTCCAGTTCATCAAATTTGTAAGTTTTGCATTTCCTTCTAAAAAGCACACAAGTTAGTATGTACATATTTGCTTAATTATCATATCCAAAATGAACACAAGTTAGATAAATATGCTTTTAGAGTTTAGCTTTTTGTGACTGTTTGGGTTCATCAATAAAATCAAAATTACTAAAACTACTTGAAAATAATAAAGCATTAATCCAAGTTCTCCAATCCTGTTACAAAATACAAATCCAGGAAAGAAAAATGAGAAATTGACAGGAACAAAAACAAGCAAAGGAAACAAACAATTTTATTGAATGCCTAATAGGAGAAAGAACTGTCCTCCATGGATTTCCCCTTTCATACAAACTCTCTAATTCTTCAATACCCCCAAAAAAACAACTATCTAATTGATTGAGTGAATCATTCCATCCTTATTCTCCATATGTGTCTAACTGATCCCCTTTAACTAACTAACCACTCTAACTGCCCCTAATTGTCCTTGCCCCACTTTGACTAAATCTCAGCCCTCATAGATTGCTTTCATTCTGTCAATGGCTCTACCTTTCTTGCAATTGTAGCCTTACATGCATGTGCAAATAAACACATACACTTGAAGATAAACATATGAATCACAGGTGTGACATAGGTTCCATTCTAAAATTTAAATATAATGAAAACACTCAAAACCTTAATGCATGAACCATACTGAACTAAAAGATTGATGCAATAATGTCAACTTTTTCAAGGATGCAATATATTACTTTTCCCTCTTGGCCTATCATTCTTATGATATGACTACTTAAAAAATACAAAAGCAAACTTCTTTAGGCCAATATATTCAATGAAATTCATACACAAAACAATTTATCACTATAACTAGAAGAAAGATAACCAAAGTTCAACATATGTGCCATAGAGAAACCAAAAGAATTAAAAAATATTTTAAAATACCCAGTACTGAATACTGATGTAGTAATTCTAAGAAATATTTCCAAGGGACTAAAATCTGTGTAGTTCTTACGTCGTGCCCACAAGGTAAAACTCCAATTTTAATTGGAAAATAAAAAATACCAAAAGTACTTAAGAAAAATGCATCTAGGCATTGTCCTTCCTTATTATCTTTTATTCCTTTTCATTCTTAAATATTCTCAAATATGAAATGAAAACATACACTCCATTCACTTCCATTTCCCAAACACGTCCTTAGTATTCAATGATTCATTCGAGTAAGAGGTACTTACGGATCGGACGTGGATACATAAAGGTCCATAAGCGTGTGAGGATCATTAACATCACTGCACCCACCAAAGCAAACAAAAAACAACTCAACAAGCTGCAGAACAATAACAAACACAACAAATACAATCCAAACCAAACAATCAAGGTTTTAAAAAAAGTCTGCAACTACTATCTCGGCTGCAAAATCAAGGTTTTTATAATTGTGGCCACATCAGCAGCATTTGTTTGCAATTTCCCACAATATTAAGGTTGGCCACAATGTCAAGGTTTTCAGAGTGCCCTCAACCATAATTGTGACCATACTGGCCACATTTATCCGCAATTTCCCACAATATTAAGGAACGCGACCACAATTTAAAACGTTGCAAAGAATAGAGAAGAAAACCTTTGCCAGCGAAACAACGCATCTCCGGCAATACTTTCTTCCGGCTTGTGATCAAGAGGACCTGAAACCAGTCACCTAAATGAGAAAAAATAAATAAGAAAGGAAAGGCCAGAGGATACGGTTGCGATGACATCGACGTGAGGATTGTCGATCGGCTTGAGCATGATTCGGGTGGTCAAGTGCCTGGCCTGGTGAAAGTAGTCCTGGAAGAGGGAGGTGATGGCGAGCTTGCCGAAAACGACGTCGTAGATGGGGTGGAGCATGCGGTTGCGCGCGGCGAGGGGAGGGAAGTCGAAGAGCGGCGGCACCAGCACCACCGTCGGCGGCATCGGCGGCGGCGCTGGCTCTCGACAGAACAACCACTTCCACATCGTTCTTCTCTTCTAGGGTTTCAAGTTTCAATTGAGTGAGTGTAAGTAAAAGAAACGCAGCAGCAACAGTTCTACCTTCTACGTAGGGTTTCGTTGTGAATCCGGTGTTCGCGCGCTCCATTCTCGCACCACCGTGGCTACACTGACCATGACGGTTTCAACTTCTACGTGCGTTTACCATACTACCCCTGCAGGCTTTTTGTTTTTTGTTTGGCATTTTCTTCCTACCATTTTGTAAACAATGAAATTTAAGTCAATTGTTATAAGATAAATCACCATTTTATTCCTTAAAAGTATATAGATGACAATTTAAAATTTGAAAGAATGAAATGTTTTATTTATTATATTGATAAGATATAGATATGATTCAACAAATTCATATTCCTTAGGCCATAGTCAAATCCCAACTAGAATATCGATCAATCTAAGTTGTATATCCCTTCGACCAAGTCCTAAACACCCCTTGTGAAAAAAGTTGAGATGTACACACATGTCCACTGGCCTAGGCTGAGTACCTCCCAAGGCCTAACCACCCATTACAATACAAGAGAATCATTATAGATTAAAGGGAGAAAGTTCATTAAATGTAATATAATCACCATGAGGACCCAAATAGCAACTAATCACATGTTAGTATTACCATTAATCCTGAGATAAGACCCAAGAACCTATGATCTATTAATATATGTATATTACTAATAAGGTTCTCGAGGTAACATTATTATTTTTATTTATTATATTGAAAAGAATTTTAACTTGAAAGTTAGAGTATTTTTGCAAATAGTTACTCCCATCACATTGGAGTAGGAGCTATAAATATATATATAAAAAAAAAATATTGATGAGAGAAAACCCCACACACAGAAAAAGAAGATTACCTTATTATCCAGATGTAGGTACTAATCCCACCACTAACCCCTTGTAGGATGCAATACTATTAGTGGTAATTACTGGTTGGTGAAGGTTCCAAGAAATGGGCAAGTTGCCAACTTCAATTTGTCTTGTTGGGAGTCTTTTATTAATGTCTGGTCACTTTCTCATAATTGATTTTGACCATAGAAAAGGAACATTTCTTTCATTTTCGAATCCAATTCACTTTTGTCCATAATTCCAATTCTAATTGATGGTGGGCGCTTTTCATCAAAAGCGTTATACTAGTCCTCCTCTCAACTTCAATAGTCAACCAAATAACATTTTAAAAATATTTTTTAACTTATTCTTTTAAATATATATTTGTATTATTAATTAAAATTTATTAAAAATTATAAAATGTTATAAGACAAATCCGACTTAATTGATAAAACTTTTAATCCGATTCTTTTAATGGATCCTCTATAATTGTTTTCATTTTAAGTTTTACTTTCTATATGAGAAAATTGTAAATTTAAATTTCTACACAATCTCTTGTGGCTATTGGTTGCTGCCCGATTTTTTTGTTTTTTTATAGCAGTTTTATATCATCATGAAATTTGTTCTTCTGTTGTTTTCGACAGGTACAAAAACTTCATTTTAATGCACGTGCAAACCTACAGTTTTCGGGTATAAGTACTGAAACTTAAAATAAGGATAAGTAAAGTTATAAAAAAATTAATGACTAAGTAAATAAATAAATTTTTAAATTTTCTATTAACTATACTTTATTTTCATTTTTGATTTTCATCCGGATTAATCTAAATGTAATCGGCTTGCATGGAATTGAGATAATTGAAAAAAAAATCAAAATCAGTAGTACAATTACCCAATTTTTATATTTTTTTTTACAAAAGTTAATCCTACTTGATCTAGATAAACCATAATTTTTTTCTCAACAAAAAACCACTTATCTTCTAAAAAAATCACATATTTAAAACTAGTTGGAATAATACTAACAATGATAATAACCTTTATCTCTTTAAATAAGATCTTAAATTTAAATTTTATTAATAAAAAATATAATCAAAAGAGAAGAATTTTACCAAAAATATTCAAGAGAGATTTTTGAACGAAAATGAATAATCAACCAAGTCCATGATATGCCATACCAATAAAAATAGTAACTAAAATAAAGAAATATTCCGTGTGAAGGTCGGTGTTATCCGATCTATGATGGTGAAAAATTAAAAGAAACAAACAAGTGAGGAACCCATTTAATAGTTTATTATGTAATTTTCAGTTACGTTACGAGCACATATTCTAGAAGCATTTAGTGTTTGTGTTCGTGACTTTGTGTTTGTGTTGTGTGTATTTATTTTCCGCGAACCAACGCGACCCACATATGTTGTAGTTCCCTTAGTTTTTTCTTCGTGTCCGCGCCCCTGACACAAGAACAATAACAACAAGGTACGCACGCTGTTATGTTATGTCTCCTCTCTCTACGTTTACCATTTTTATGTTCAATCTCACTATCAGTGTCATCACAAAAACGTGAACGCTAGCTGGTGGGTTGTTTATCTTTGCTTCTCAACGTTCTTGCAAAACTTGCTTCTTGTGTTGTTGTTAAATAAACAATTTCTTATCCCAAAGGTTGTGTTTTCGTGTGTGTTTTTTGGTGGGTATTTTTTTTCTTCTTTTTTTGGTTGGTTGGTTTGTCCAACTGCATATTCTTCCTACTCTTTTCTCTCTTTTAATCTCTCTCTCTCCAACCGTATGTGAAAAAATTGTTCTTTGTTCTTTGTTGTTTCTGAAATCTGAACTTTATTTGCTCTGTTGAAAGATTTGTATCATATTTCTCTTTTTCTTTGACTTTCACCATCTGGGAAGAGGGAAAGAGGGGGTGTTTAGTTTGTTTTTTTGAGTGAATTTCCCGTGTTTCACATTAATTTTTAATGCTCATTTACGAAATAAGAGTTTGCATGTATTGCTAAGTTTGGAATTTGGTTCTGCATATATGGTTGTTGATAATTTCCAGATTGGAAGCCTGTTTACGCTGATTTGGAATGTTAAGGATGGTGGTGTTTTACTTTTATGCCTTTCTTAACTTTCTTGTATCACTGTTTTTTTTTTAAACCAAGTGTTGCAACTGTTTCATTAGATCACATTTTCCTCTCTCAATGGAACTGTTTATTCTTTGACTCATTGCGATGGCAAATGTCTAAAATGCCTAAGTGAAGAGTTCATGTTTGTAGTTTTTCTTTAATTTAATATCTTTCTGCTTTTTTTTTTTTACAGGGGCATTGTAATGGCAACTTGTGTTCCTGCTGTAAGTGGTGCACTGCATTATGGAGTGACAAACTGCAAGGGACACAGCTACAGAAGGAGTGCTTCCTTTTCTGATGTGCCTAACACGGGATTCTTACAAAAAGATCTTTCATGGTAAAGATTTTAATCCTGGAATTGTATTAATAATTATTGCATATCTCACTGTCTGTTTTGATGTCTAAAAAGGAGTTATCGTTGCTTCTCAAGTGTTAATTGTTGTGTGAAGTTATACTTGTTTGCATAAGTTCATATGATTTTTATTGCAGTTATAACTTTTACATATAGTTTTATTGCCAAGGTAGGTTAGAAGATTCTGATCCAGGAATCATACTAGTAGTAAGCTCATATCTGGCTATGATAAAATGCCTAAAAAGGAACACTTGTTTTCTTCGGTAGAGTCTAGACTTGTATTTGATGGAAGTTTACCTGTTTGCATAAGATCTTTTACCTTTCATACTGGTTAAATTTGCAAATTCTGATGCATATGCAGCTCTGGTCGGCTTTTTAGAGTTTACAAATGGCAATATTGATTTTGATCAAGTTATCATCATGTTTTGTAATTTGTAGCACTTGCACAGTGTTTACTTAAAATTGTTTGAGGTAAAAAATTGTGGGAGCTGGCTAGAAATCTCTATCTGTAATGAAAAAAGTTGTACCATTATTATACATTGATTGTCTATTTGTACTGAAGTGTTTTGTAGTAGCTTCTGAAAATTTGATCAGAAAGAGACTGAATGGAAAAGGATCTTCACTTTCTGGTTCATCTGTCATAGCTGAATTAATGATTTTTCATTGTTTTGGGGTGCAAAATTTTAGGTCTAAAGTGGTATCCAAGGTCCTGCAGATACACAGATGTGGGTTTTCTGCACCTCCACTTCATAAGGATCAGAAACTCTTCAAAGTCATTTCCTCATGGAAGAAAGATAGTCCCACAAAATACTTTGACTTTATCGTCATTGGGAGTGGAATTGCTGGCCTCCGATATGCGCTTGAAGTTGCAAAATATGGATCTGTTGCAGTGATAACCAAGGCTGAGTCTCATGAATGCAATACTAATTATGCTCAAGGTGGTGTTAGTGCTGTGCTATGCCCTTCAGATTCTGTGGAGAGTCACATTAAGGACACCATTGTGGCTGGGGCATATCTTTGTGATGAGGAAAGCGTCCGGGTATGTTCTGCTCCTATTAAGTCTACATTTTAAATCATTCTTACAACCTGATCTATGTCATGGAAGGCTGGAACATTAAACTAATTACATCTGAATATGCCTTAAGCTGCAAAAATATTAAGATGTTTTATGAACCAAATTTTCATTTTCCAATGTATATTTCCATTTGCTGATAGTAATGTTCTGTACCAACAAATTACACAAACAAGGTGTTTTCAATTTGAAGTACAATTCATTTACTTGGTTCTTGTTGGCAATTGCTAAGCATGGAATTCTAGTGAATCCTTAACTTACGGAACTGATCAGTATTGTGCTTGAATTCAAGGGAAATGTTTATTTTTAACATGCAACAATTGCCATGTATCTTTAGGTGATAAATAATGATTACTAGGTTCTATGACTGCTGTATTGAGAATTTGATTAACTTTGATTATTCCAGGTTGTCTGCACTGAAGGACCCGAAAGAGTCAGAGAACTGATTGCTATGGGTGCATCATTTGATCATGGGGAAGATGGTAACTTGCATCTAATGAGAGAGGGGGGTCATTCACATCATAGAATTGTTCATGCTGCTGATATGACTGGAAAAGAGATTGAACGGGCTCTACTGAAGGAAGTTATCAGTAATCCCAGAATTTTTGTGTTTGAACACCATTTTGCTATAGATCTTCTCACTTGTCAGGTTTGTAGCATACATGGTTTTCCTAGAGTATTTTGAATGTTTTGACTATTCACTAACTAAAGCATGTCACTGGTGCTGCAGGATCGATCTGATATGATTTGTCTTGGTGTTGACACACTGAATTCTAAAACCCTAGAGGTGGGAAAAGCAATTATGTGTTTGATTTTTTTAGAAGAACATCACTGCCATTATTGAATATATTTTCTAAAATTTCATTTTTTTTAGCTTTTAGGTGATTAGATTTCTTTCAAAGGTCACTTTACTTGCGTCAGGTGGAGCTGGACATATTTATCCTAAAACTACAAATCCTCTGGTAGTCTTCTTTTTCAAGTGCTTGAATTCTCCTTTCCCATTTACTGCTTGATTTATTATTTATTTTAAGTATGCAAGAACATAATCATGATGGAAATTAGAATGCTCTAGTATGAGCTTATAATGTAGTTTTATACAATATCTGAACTCATTAATGAAAACAGAGTATTATCTTGAAGTAAAAAAATTGAAAATAAAATTCTTTATGTCATTAATTCACTTGGATGATATACTATAAATTTTATAATGCATGATTAAGGTATAAATGTTGAGCATTAAGTAATTTAATTTGCTTATTTAAGTGTTCACTGTACTGAAATGAATCATCCTATTCTTGTTGCACCCTTAATGTCTCAACCTGTTTTTGCTGTGTAACCTGAATTATATGGCTACTCTTATTATTTCCATGTTAATTTGATTACTTTTTCTAATCACAGGTAGCCACTGGAGATGGAATTGCCATGGCACACCGAGCTCAAGCTGTGATTTCCAACATGGAGTAAGTAGATTTATTTCAACACTCCGAATATTTACCGCCTAATGAATATCTCATGCCAGTCATACTGAATAAACAAAAAGTGCCACCGGTTCAGGATGTCTGTGACAAGTCTTGCAGTAATTTTGATGACTTGAGAACATGCATAATCAAAATCAACGTAGTTGCATTTCAGTGCAGAATTATCTGAGCAACTTAATTGCTTCCAATGCAGAAGATTAATTAGAGAATTATGTTGGACTCTTAGTGGCCATATGGAGCATTTTTTTGTAGCACTGAACTTTTTTTTTAAAAAAAAATGAATGTAAATAAGCAATGCAGTTTACAATGCGTTTGAAGTTAATATGTGATGATCTGTGTAGTATTCCATTATAAAATACACATGCACTGGCAGTGTCTGTGTGTATATGATGGAATTTATCAGCTTTATATATCCTATTTCACTCTTATGACATTGTTTATTCAAAATCATGATTTATCCAGGTTTGTGCAGTTCCATCCAACTGCCTTAGCTGATGAAGGGCTTCCTATTAAACCAACCAAGCCTCGGGAAAATGCATTTCTGATAACTGAAGCTGTCAGAGGTGATGGGGGCATCCTTTATAATTTTGGCATGGAAAGATTCATGCCCTTGTATGATGAGAGGGCAGAGCTTGCTCCAAGGGATGTGGTGGCAAGAAGTATAGACGACCAACTTAAAAAGCGTCATGAGAAGTATGTGCTCCTCGATATAAGTCACAAGCCCAAGGAGGAAATTCTCTCCCATTTCCCCAACATTGCTTCTACGTGTCTCCAGTATGGTTTGGACATAACTCGTCGTCCAATCCCAGTTGTTCCAGCTGCTCATTACATGTGTGGAGGAGTTCAAGCTGGTCTCCAAGGAGAGACCAATGTGAAAGGTCTGTATGTAGCTGGTGAGGTAGCATGCACAGGTTTGCATGGAGCAAATAGACTTGCTAGCAACTCATTGCTTGAGGCACTGGTTTTTGCAAGAAGAGCTGTGCAGCCCTCAGTTGATCACATGAAGGGCTCTAGCCTTGATCTGACTGCATCAAACTTGTGGCCTAGACCCGTTGTGCCTTTGCCACTCGGAAGTAATGTCACAGACAAAATTATGTCAACGACAAAGGAATTGAGGGCAGAACTGCAATCCATCATGTGGGACTATGTAGGAATTGTTCGGTCCACAATGAGACTAGAGACTGCTGAGCAAAAAATTGGTAGTTTAGAAGCTAAATGGGAGGAGTCTCTGTTTCAGCATGGATGGAAGCCAACAATGGTCGGGCCTGAGATCTGTGAGATGAGAAACCTCTTTTGTTGTGCAAAGCTGGTGGTCAGCAGTGCGCTTTCTAGGCATGAGAGCCGTGGACTACATTACACTGTTGATTTTCCTTATCTCGAGGAGAGTAAGAGACTTCCAACAATCATTTTTCCAAGTTCACCTGTAAACAGTACATGGAGTTCTCGGCAATTACACAAGCAGCCCATGTACCAGTAAGGCATCAAATTGTGCCACAATACGTATAAATGGGTAGATTTAATTGAAATCTAGTGAAATAAGAACCTTAAAGTGATAGTCTACTCCCTTATAGTTTTCTGATTTTACTTCATTCATTGTTTAACTATAGCAACTTAGCAAGAAATATATTCCCTATAGGTAATTTGGGTCAATCTCAGTCAGATGTATCAGGTTTACTTTGCAATCAAATCTCAGATTTTAGAGACTTTTATTTTGTTTTTTATATGATATCATGATTCTCAACATACTTCATGTGCCTGCTCAAGAAACATAAGCAGGTGATTAGTACTTGACATTCTTGATGTGCAGGAAATTAGGAAAACCTGTGATAGGGTTACACCATCATTCACTATTAATAATCATATTATTAACAGAGTAGTGTTAATGCTTGTTAGAAAGCATATATAGAGTGATATAGAGGTGGTTTGTAATCAATCATTTACCGTTGTCATCATACAAACTATAGAACATTGGAAAATGATAATCGCACATGCGACTTGAGGTATGTGTGCAATCTTAGTGCATGTTTGTTTAGATGTTTTCAACGGACTTTGTATCATTCTAAGGCATAAGACCCAAAGGTAACAATTTTGTTACTTCTGCGTTTTTATTCATCCGAAAGAGTGAAAATTGGTTGCAGTGTTTAAACAAACATGCTCATAATCATTTAGAAAAATCAGAATTAGAACTACCTTCATTCTCCTCATTCACACATTCCCACTCTTTTAATTGTTGCTCTTCTTCTCCTTTGCAATCCAATCCATCCCGTGATCCTTCACTCTACAGGGGAAATAAATATAGGATAAGAAACCCTTCTAAACACAAGCTGAAAGAAAACATGGAAATAAAGTGGCTCAAACATACAACAATGGTGTATAATCTCTACAATTACCAGCAAGGTTTAATCCCTACATCATTATACTTTTGTTGAATAAAACCAGTAACCGTCAAAATTTCCATGTGATACCCCCTTCACGTAATTCAAGAGAGATAATATTCATACTGTAAATTGAAATATGCTGTCAAACCAAATAAAAGGGACAGGATCAAATGATCAATTGAAAGGTATTAAGCTGATGTCGTTGTGTAATCCCCACGTCATTTTACTTTTGATGCATAAAACCAATAACTCAATTTCCATGGGTCACCCCTTAATGTAATTCAAGAGAGAGATATTCATTGTGTGAATTGAAGTATGCTGTCCAACTAAATAAAAGGGACAAGATCAATTATCACTAGGTGTCAGACTTTTACACCTACATTACTTAATAATTTTCTGTAAAATACGAAATTAACAAATTCAATCATTTGATATTATTTTTTATTTTAATCATGCATATCAAAATTTTCATTTTTTTTTACTGCACAGATTTTACATAAATTTGACAGATACTATGCGAGTAAGATCAAAGAAACCACCAGACTGATCACTATGTTATCTAGCAATTAACAATTGGGAATTGCTACGTGCGCCATTTGTTTTTCTGGTACACCCAGCACAACATATGTAATTCTCATATTACCCTTCTGTAATTGGCCCAATCCGTATGAGACTTATGGATTGTCCAATCCATTTGAGACTTAGGGGTTGTAAATTAATTCGAAAGTCAGGTTCGATTCCTACTCAGATCGGTAATTTTAAATTAATTTGTAAAACATATTTTTGAAAAAATTTTAAAAAAATCATATGGGTCAGTTATGAATTGGGCCGATCCATAATTGGTTTACGGATCCTCAATCCGTAAGTCAATTATGGATCCATAATTGGCTTATGGATTGCGAATTCGTAAATCAATTACGGATCAAAAATCCATATATGACATGCGGATTGCTGATCCCTAATTGGCTTATGGATTGTGAATCTGTAAACCAATTATAGAAGGGTAATATGGGAATTATATATGTTATCTTGGGTGTACCAGCAAAACAAATGGTGCGCATAGCAATTTCCTTAACAGTTGCTTATAATGGGTATGTTGAAATTTGGGCTCGCGAGTTTGGATCTAGTTACTGTTGAATTTTGGTCACAGCTATAAACAGTGCCTTCAATTGTGGAGGTTTTCCTTAACTTATGGTATTTATCTCCTTAAACATACATACGTGAAGCATTTTCAAATGTTTGATTTTACCTCACAAAAAGAGTTTAGAATTAATTATAGATACAAGATTGATTTCGAATTTAAATAATTTTGAGTAGTTTTTATGTTAAATTTAAAATTTTATATTATCAATTTTAATAAAATCACATTACTTCAAAATTATTCAATGTTGAAACACACACTAAATAGAAGGACCGTTCATGGCCAATTTCATCACAGAACTAGCGAACTGATGCAGCGAATCTCCGAGCATCATTGATGGCTGCTGTGAACTCTGAGCCTTCACCGCCAATCATTGAACCTTATCCTTCACTCCTAAGTTGCGAATCAATTTGGTGAGTCTTCTCATCAAAGAAAGAGAATGTGTTTGAATCGTTAATCAAGACACTAAGATAAAATACAAGCATTAATAATTGCAAATAAATGATTGTCATTGAAGGGCTTTATGACTTTTGTTCTAACTTCGTGCAAATTAATATTATAAAATAATCCTCGATTTGGAATTTCAGATCTTCTGTCCATCATCCTCGTTTAGGACATCAAGCACTATTGCTTTTGGTGCCTGGATTTGAGTTTGATAAAGAGAAATTTGATTGCCACGTGTTTCACTTTTGTTATTACTTTGTGTTTCTTTTTCAAGATAGTATTATTTATCGAGTTATGTGAAAATATTGTTACATAATACATAGTACAAACAGAAAAGGGCCCAGCAACCCGGAAATCCTGAATTCAAAACTTGATAAAAGGAAATCAAAAAAGGTAAAACAGACTCAACTTGGAAAATACCCGAAAAAATGTTGTAATTGAAATTGAATAATATACTTCAAACGCTTTGAAATGACAACGCTTAACCAAAAAAAATCATTCACTTGATACTAACATATCACATAAAAAGTAAAAAAAGTGTAATGTAGAGACTTCTAAAATGATAAAAAATGGTAACTTACAGTACACGAATGTGTCATTTATAGCATTCATAAAATGATTACTCCGTTATCGATGCTGCTTGTGAATTTTTCGTTTTCATATTAAAAAATCTAAGAGTGAAAAAAGAAAAAGTCCATTTAACTCTTTTCAAACATGAAACAAAAATATTCCCCAAAGCAAGAGAGAGAGCATGAATTTTGCACAACAATGTTTATGAATGAAAATCAAAGAAAAATAATAAAATGACAATAACAGTCATGCCACAAACTTATGTGAAAATAACTTTATTGAGAGAAAATATTGTCGGTGATATAAATCTCTCTTCTTCAGAGTTGGCATGAAATAGTAATTGCCTCACGGGAGTCTAAGGAAGCCACTTCATGATCCCTATTTATTGAGTGGTAGAGGAAAACTTTGAAGAAACAAATTTTCTTAGTAAGACTTATAGTGATTGCTACCACAACCATGAATTGTAGGAGGCTGCTTTATGTAGTTGTGTGGTTCAATCTCTGTGTAGCATGCACATTCATTCAAGTTTCAGCTGGGAATGCCTCTAACTTCAGCAAATGTTGGTTCCCAGCAATTTACAACTTTGGTGACTCAAATTCAGACACAGGAGCTGTTTTTGCAGCATTCACAGGGGTGAAGCCTCCTAATGGCATAAGCTTCTTTGGAAGCCTCTCAGGAAGGGCTTCTGATGGCCGTCTCATCATAGATTTTATGAGTAAGCAAAGCATAGTCTATATATTTCCCTTTACATATTCATAACCATAGGTAGATAATACATTGACTTGTTTGAGCTTTTTTATTTGTATGTATCAATTAAATAGGCAACTTTTTACTCATCTTTAGAGGGATCATTCTGATTCTGACCCTATTTGTTACTCTATCACTGATTGGACTACGAAAGTGGTTGTTGATTAGATAGCTTGTACATAACCTAATTTAACTTATGGAGAAATTCATTTTATTTTTATTTTTCTTATTTTCTTCTCCTAGACATCCTTCTGGATAAGTTTACCGAAATAGGCCCTATCTTATACATTTCTTATGTATATCTCCTTTTTGTGTGTATGGACATGTGCAGCTGAAGAGTTGAAGCTGCCATACCTGAATGCATATTTGGACTCAGTTGGATCCAATTACAGGCATGGTGCAAACTTTGCAGTAGGAGGCTCCTCCATTCGGCCTGGTGGTTTTAGTCCATTCCCTCTTGGCCTTCAAGTAGCTCAGTTCCTACTGTTCAAGTCTCGCACCAACACTCTTTTTAATCAGCTTTCTAACAACAGTTAGTTTCTCTTCCCCTCTGCATTTTCTTTCATGTTTATGTGTTTTTGTCAGTGTGCTAGACGAATGTGTATTGATATTGTTTCCAACAAGAACTGTCATCATCTTGAATTTAATAAAATAACATCAACAAAAGTCTTATCTCTCTAGGTAAGGTCGAATGCATGGATCACACGATGCTATTGAGTTCGATTAAAGACCAAATCCTTAGTGATATTATTTACTATAAGATGATCTCTCTTAATAATTTCCTCTAATATTCTTCTTGGTCTCCCTCCCTCTTTCGCAAGGCTAAAAACTATGCAATTTACTCTCCTCAACAATTCTTTGATTGGCCTTCTTAGTACATATCCAAACCACCTTAACCGATCTTCTGCTATCTTTTCTTCAATTGATGTCACACCAATATCTCTTCGTATTCACTATTCAATCATTTTATATCCTGTCCTTTTTTGTGTGGTCATAACCCCGTCTTAACTTTCTCATTAAGTGCTAATATTGATGGCATATTTGAAAGAGAACCATTTTTATGAAAGAAGTAGATGGTTATTCCTTATGACTGATGACATTGCAATTTGAACCTGTGTGATGTTTCCAGGGACAGAACCACCTTTCAAGAATAGTGTTCCAAGGCCTGAGGACTTTTCCAGAGCCCTATACACCTTTGATATTGGACAAAATGATCTTGCCTTTGGTCTTCAACACACTTCACAGGAACAAGTTATAAAGTCAATTCCTGAAATCTTAAACCAGTTCTTCCAAGCAGTGCAGGTAAGCAATCCTCAATGCCTTGATGGCATTATCAGGTATGATATGCCATATAGCAATAAGAATTGGTTCTGTAACTAACACTTGTAATTTTTTGCATTTCAGCAACTATACAATGTAGGGGCAAGAGTGTTCTGGATTCATAACACCGGTCCAATTGGTTGCTTGCCCTATAGTTACATTTATTATGAGCCCAAGAAGGGTAACGTAGATGCAAATGGCTGTGTAAAACCTCAGAATGATCTTGCTCAGGAATTTAACAGGCAGCTCAAGGACCAAGTGTTTCAGATAAGGAGAAAGTTCCCACTTGCAAAATTTACATATGTTGATGTGTATACTGCCAAGTATGAACTAATCAGCAATGCAAGAAACCAAGGTGATCTTCAAGTCCCCGAAGTCACAAAATTTAGGGGAATGCAATGTTTTTGGTTATCAACTTAATTATCATTGTTCTGTTGGTCAATTAACTTGTAATATTTCTATGCTTGATTTGTGACAGGTTTTGTGAGTCCATTGGAGTTCTGTTGTGGCAGTTACTATGGTTACCACATAAATTGTGGGAAGACAGCCATAGTAAATGGAACAGTATATGGAAATCCATGCAAAAATCCTTCCCAACATGTTAGTTGGGATGGCATACACTACTCTCAAGCAGCAAATCAATGGGTTGCTAAAAGAATTCTCTATGGATCCCTCTCTGATCCACCTGTTCAAATAGGGCAGGCATGTTTCTGAGTATAGTTCATTCAGTTCACGCGTTACTAGCTAGAGAGTGCCATACATTATGGGGGTGGTCTTCATTCTTCACATTGTTATTATTTCCATAAACAAGCACTTTGTTTAAGAACAATTAATTGGGGAGCTGTGCACATGAGTAAGAACATATATCATAATTTATGTTGTGGGAAAAGCTTTTGTAGCTCAATTTTGGAAATGTGAGGTCACACTGTAACGGCTCAACTACCAGATTATGGTGTATATCTTTATAAAGGATTGAAAGACAAGAATTTGTTGTTTAGTCAACTTAAATATTTGGATTTTAGTGCAGGCCCCTTTTATAGTTCAGTCCAAAATTCCTTTTGCTCCAACTGTTTCATAATCTCGCTATGTTTTGAGCATGGATGGATTGAATTTTTAAAAATCTAATTCTGTAAGGAAAAAAAAATAAAATCTATATCCAATTAAATAGATTGGATACCCAATGCTCTTGCAACACATTCCAGAAAATTAAGATTATGTGAGCATACTCATTTCCTTTGTAGAACACCCCACAATCTTTTGTTGTTTTTCTTTTCACCAATGGCCTACTCAATCAGAAAAGCATCTCCGTAAAACAAATCTATCAAAGTTTTTCTTCTATTTTTTTAATATTTCATACTTCTATGTAAAATCATATCACATTTCTTACTTAAAAGTTTAAATAGTTAAATCAAATTTTTACTCCAACCAAAAAAATCACTAAAGTTTCTTAAATGAATCTCTCATTTCTTTCTTTCTCGCGTTCTTTTAAGGCCACTTCTTTCTTTATTTTTTAATATTATTTTGTCATGGTCGAGCCCCCGTCGCAAAAAGCGCAACCAATAATACTGCAACAAACAACTTTCAATTGAAGCGGGTCCAAACGGATTATAATTTCACTTTAAGATGCTATATATTGCTATACATGTCATAAGTGGCAACTCCAGTTGGAATTCTCCAAAGGAAAAACAAGATTAATGATGGTCATCATGCATAAACAAAGTTGAAGAATTAAGTATTAACATGGCCATGCATAAGTAAAACTAATCAGAGACATCTGTAAAAACAATTAAATATTCACTAACATTTATTTTGATGCAAAAGTAATATTGTGTTAATGATTTTTTTTGAAGAAAATGATGTGTTAATGATTAAATACAATTTTACATTGTTTAGTGAAAATCGTATTAATATTTACATTTTGTTTGGCAGATTAAATTAATGAACACTGGGCTGGGCTTGATTTTTTTGGACTCTTTCGAAAATGGCTAACGAAAGCCCAGAACTCAGCAAAAAAGATAATTGCTTGTGCAGGAGTATCTTTTAAGTTTTAAGTTTTATACAGATGGAAACAAATTTATTTTTATCATTACCTAACCGAATAATATATATGAAACAAAATCAACAATAATATATAATTTTTAATATTTCATATTGTTAGAATATAAAATTATAATTATATTTAAGATATATTTCACAAAATATATTTCAATATAAATAAAATATCATATTATATAAAATATTATTAATTAATTTTAAAAAAATTATTATTAACATATAGTTATTTTAAAAACATACTAAAAAATACTGAATTGAACTTTATTTTATTTCAAAATTTATATCTGATAAAATTCGTTTGGTTTAATAAACAAATAAGGCCAAGCTTATTTTTTTTGGCTCAATATATTACAGTCAAACTCAAGTGTTACAAGCTTGATATTAAAATCTTGTGTGTAACTTATAAAAAAATGTTAATTTTATATAAGAAAAAGACATCATTTACAGGGATGCAGCATCCAAATGGCATAAGCTTCTTTGGAAACCTCTCGGGAAGGGCCTGTGCTGGCTGTCTCGTTATAAACTCTATGAGTAAGCAAAGTCTATAGTCCCATTCACATACTCACATCCATGCATGCATTGATAATACATTGGCTTGTTTGAGCTATTTATTTTGTATGTATCAATTAAATAGGCAACATTTTCAATATGTAATTTGGTCCATTTTTATATGTCGAAATAGAGAGTTAATATCGTGTCACATTAAAATTGATTGACTCCATATGATATGACTATGTAATAATTTTCTTCATCTTTAATGATATCATTCTTCCTAACCGTATTAGTTACTCACTTCTGATAGGTTTTACAAAATAGCCCGTGACAGTAATTTGGGCTCTAACATTAAGGTTTTTAATTGTTCACCACTATAAGGTGGTCGCAACTGAGATCACATCCGTCACATTTGTCTATGATTTATCGTGATATCAATAAACGTGACAAAACCGCAATATGACTCCTACCAATTTAAAACCTCTTCCTATTGTTGACTAAGTTATACATTTTTTATGTATATCCTATGAAGCACCAACATGGTCCCAAACAGCGGTGTTCCCGTTTCTGACACGTTGACACAAGGATATGCGTTGGACACGCACCGAACATGTGTCGGACACGCATTTGCCGTGTCCATTTTTTTTAACTTTCGACACGATTCTGGATACGAGAAGCCAATAGACACGACACAACTTTTTTTATTTTATTTTCAAAATCATATTTCTTTTAAATCTTAAAAGATAAAAGATTAGATTTTAAATTATAATAATAGACTAGATTTTTTTATTATTTCCTCTTCACTCTTCCTCTTCATGTCTTTTACGCTTCCTTTTTTTAAATATATAAATAAAACATTATATTTTAAATTATAATAACATATTAGAATTTAGATTAAATCAAATTAGAATAACAAAGATTCCTCTTCGCGTTAGTCGTGTCACTCCTTCATTCACATACATTTGTTCAACTTATGACCTGTGTAGTATTTATAATTGTTGACTTTGACTTGCTGTTTGTTACAATTGTGGTTGCGACTTCTAACTTACTATTTTAATTTTGGCGGGATGCATTGTAACTTTGTTAGGTTTGCACCTTTGAAACCCTTTTTTAGTTTTTAATTTTTATATTTTTTTTCTTCATCTTTCGTAGGAATCTTTAGTTTAATATATATTTTTTTTTACTTTCTTACCTACTAATACTAATACATTTAATATTTTCTGATTTTTAATTTTATATCGTATTTTCATAATAGTTTTTAAATATAATACTTAACCATTCATAGTTTTTAATTTTAAGTTTGTTTTTAGATTATTTATTAAAGAGATAAAGTTTTTGGTTGTAAAATTTTCTTTAAAATTATAATGATGTTACTTAATATAATATATCCGGTATTGGTGTTGGGATCCGTGCTTCATAGTGTATATCCATTTGGTATGTGTATTAACATAAGCAGCTGAAGATTTGAAGCTGCCATACATCAGTGCATATTTGAACTAAGTTGGATCCAATTACGGGCATGGTGCAAACTCTGTCAAGTTCTCTATGAAGACTAATCCTCAGTAAAACTGACGAATACTCACACTAATATAATGTGGTAACAGAAAAAATATAATTATATATTCAAAATTTAAATCCCAACAGAAATTAATCATCAATCAAATTGATGAATACTCACACTAATTTCATGATGACCAAAAAATATAATTAAGACTAGCAGTTAGATTAAGACAAATTCATGTAATTGATCAACACATTAGATATAACTGTATATTTAAGTATTATGTGTAACAAAATTCTCTTTTCAATTGCTTATTATAACTGTATATTTCAAACTTTGTGGAAAAAGCAAATGTAGCTTAACTTCACTTTGAAAATGCTATATCACATTATAGAGTAGGCTCAACTGCCAGAAAATATATAAATCTTTAATAGATTTGAAAATAAGAATTAATAGTTCAGATAATATTACAATCTTATCTAAAGCCCAATTAGTAGTTCAGAAAATGTATAAATCTTTATATAATATCACAATTATCTAAATCCTAAGGACTGGTCAAGACGTGGGCAAATAAGATTTTTACGCAAATGTCGTGCATTACAATGTAAGCCTAAGATTTTGATATATGATGCCACCTACAACAGCGGCTCTGCAGTCTGCAGTGTCATATTCATGCTTGTCACGTTCATAAGATCCTTGACTATAACATCGGAACTAGTAAAACTATGTTGCATCTAAAACGTGGTTAGAAGCAACTGAATTTTCTAATGGGACGTTTGGTGTACCAGCAGCAGGGAAACTTAAGTTTCAACATCCATTTGTATACATAGAAATTTGAATTTCCACCATTTATAGATTCAATTATACAAGGAAAAATATGAGTAACCGGAATTTACTCTTCACTATAGAAAAGAGACATATATGAAGTAACTTTTGTGAACATGCTTTAGTAACAAACAATTGGATAGTGGAATCTACTTCCACTTTGTTATTGTTTCCCCGGCCAAATATGCAAGCAACGATCATAATGATCAAAACAGTTAACCTTATCTTGTTTTATATACAACCACAGGTTTATAGGACCGTAATGCCATTGTTTTTTATAAGCTGAGAATTGGTGTCAAGGAGAGTTTCCAATGATCTTCTTGATCTCCTGTTTCGGGCCCTGCCGGCTTCTTTCAACAACTCTTCCAACCTACGCCTCTCATCATCCACATCTGGGTTTGCTGTTCCAAGCTTCTCTTCTCTCATGCCAACTACATATTCCAAAATTTCAATGGCATCATCCACTCTGCAAAACATCACAAATGAACAAGAAATGTTAGCAACTATAACCTCAAAGTTAAGAATTCTTGTCATGCATGGAGTAGTAAACAAAAGAAATGAAGAAAGTAATAGTGACAACTAACAATTACCTGCTCTCTCAGAAATATATGTTAAGTTTGTTGACTTTTATAATGACTATATTAAAATTCATACCAACCATGTTTTCTAATTGCTTGGCAATGTAAAAAATTTAACGCTAATAATGCATAGAAATTAAACTCTTCCCATATCAGAACAACAAGGATTAAGGAGAGTGAATATATTACCTTCCCATTGCATCATAGGTGCCTGCTAGATTGCTATAGACCCCTAAGGTGTCTGGATGATATGGAGCATACTCTTTTTCCAATATAGTCTTGGCCTCTTCAAACAAATCTGCTGCCTCATTTATAGCATAACACTGCACACAGGCAAGGCCCATTTGGTTCAAAGCAATTCCAAACAAAGCGGTTTTCTTCTCTCCGCTTGCACGAAATTTGGCAATGGCGCTTTTGAAGATGTTGTAAGAATCAGAATAGTTCCCTAGCAAGTAATACATAACCCCCATTTGGGCCTCAATTCCTGCAACAGTGCTTTGTTGGCCAGGAGCATTGCCATATATCTTCAAGGCCTTTTTGAGCAACTTCAACCCTTTCTCCAAATCATTCATGGATTGATAGATTGCAGCAACATCTATCAAGCCACTAGCAATCTCTTCTGAGGGGATCCCTGGCTTGATCTTGCCGAAAATCCTGAGTGCATTTTCACAGTAAGATTTGGATTCTTTGAACTTCCCTATCTTGTTGTACAGATCAGCCAACCTAACATAGACTGAAGCAACTGTTGGATGATTCTCTCCTTTGGTTGATTTGAACACAGTGAGTGCTTTCTGATAAGAAAACACCGCCTCATCATAGCGTGCCAACGCCAGGTAGGCATCACCTATGCTGCAATCAACTGAAGCCACATCTGCTTCATGATCATTTGCAGCAATAGCCATGCTTGCCAAAACATAATGCTCTAGAGCAGCTTCATAATCACCCTTTGAGTCACAGATAAGCCCCATTAGTCTCCTATCTGCTGCTTCCTCAATGGAAGCAGGAGCTCCATTTCCCCTGTGAATGTCAAGAGCCATCTGACACAGCTTCTCAGCCTCATCAAACTGCAGTGCCTGAACATGTGCCTCGGCCACATACCGGCATGTCTCGCCGAATCTCGGGTCTGTTTCCCCCAGGACCTGCCCTTGAATCTCAAGACCTGCTGCATAAAACAGCAGAGAATTCTCAATCTGCCCCATCATTGCATAAGTGTCACCCAATTGCATGCACCCTGCAAACTTAGCCAGTGCATGCTCTTGGCCATCCTCCAACACCGGAATATCAATGGAACGCTCAAGAACGGGAATGGCCTCATTGTACTGTCCTAAATTACAGTATATTGTTGCCAAGACATGCAGACACATGACCATGTCCAAACTCGGTTTCCCATCTGCACAAATCTCAAATGATTTCAAAGCTCTAACAGCCAAATCAAGCGCTTTTCGAGGATTCTCACCCGAGGAGATCATATCTCTTGTTTGCTTGAGCAAAAATGGTCCCAATTCAGGATTATCTAAACCTGCAGCAATACGCTCCTCGATCCCCTTCAAACCAAGCTCCCTCCTATTCCTCCTCGTACGGTAAGTGCCATTTGCTTTTCGGACACCCTTTTCGCTCCTCTTCGGAGTTGCCTTGGATGATCCTTCAATGACTTTTGTGTTTGGTGAAGATTGGTTATTGTCATCCTTCTTTGACACAACAACATCTTTCTCAGCATTGGCATTGGAGTCCTCTTTATTCTCTGTGACCACCTCCTTTGTGATCTCCAAATCCACAATATCACCAGCAAGATGGCCCAGTTCTGAATCAATCCTTGACTCACCATCATAGTCGTAAGAGTAGAAACTAGCCCTGGAGGGTGAGTGATCAGAGCTCCTCATTTCACACACATTGTGATACAATTGCTCAATTGAGGTATCCACCACTCCATCAATAGCCAAATCAATTGAATCACTCTGAATGCTTCTTGGACTCAGTGTACTCCTTGGTGATGCTTGTTGAGCAAAGTTTTCCTTATAACTCCCACTTGGTTCCTCTGCTGCACTATTTACATTCAATTCATCCATGGCTAAACCAGGCATTGAACACAATAATCAGCACCTCACTTAAAATTAATAAGCAAAAACCAAAAAAAAAGTTAGAAATTATTCAAAACAGGAAAACAAAAATCAAAGTTTGCATTTTGTAATACAATAACGTTTGGGGGTGTAATACAAAATCAAGAGCCAATTTTCACTTTTCAGGTGCAGACCCCAAAACCAATGATGACTTCACGGGTGCTAATAATATTTCAATAAAAGAATGCTCCTGTCTAAGGAGAAACAGAAAAAAGATACAAAAGTAAAAGGGAAATGAATCAAACTTTATAACCCATTACAGCAAACCAAAAAGAGAAAGAAAAAAAAAAGCCAAAAGCAAATAAAAATATTCCATCTGGTTGTTGATTGCGTGACATTGCTTCTTCCCTGACGCTCCTTATGTACGATTCACAACACAACACAAAAAACGTTTTCTGAAATTCCATCATTGTCAGTGATCAAACTCAGGACAACAAAAAAGAAATGTGAATGAAACAAGGAACACAATCAAGAAACAAACACTTTTGTTGGAAATAGCAGAGAGCAATCAAAATGCAACACCAAACAAACCTCATTGAGAACATATACACAAAAGGGTGTGCCGTGTGTGTGATTGAAGGCATTAACATTAAATAAAGGAACCAATGCAAAGCAAACAATAACACAACAGAGACAATGAATGGGGGTGCTACTGTTACCTTTAGTACTCTCCGAAGGATATAAGCCAAAACTTTCAAAGGTTGCTTGCTTTCTTGTATGGGTGTTATGTTATTATGTACAGATGAAGAGATATGGGTCAACATATCTGTACCATTTGTAATTGCACATATATATATATATATATATATATATATATATATATGTGTGTGTGTGTGTGTGTGTGTGTGTGTGTGTGTGGAACAAGACCCGTGTCAGGTAATGGAAATTTTGAGTGAATGTGAAGGGCAGAATGGGAATTGAAATTGGAATTTTTGAGATTTTCTAGATAATATATGTATGCATCATGTCATGTGTGCAAGAGTTGTACTTGTTCCACAGAGTTGGAATGTTGAAGCAAAACCAAGAAGGTGACCTCTCCCACTCTTTTCCTTCGTCTTCAACTTCAACAGCTTTATTATTCTCATAAAAGACTTGATAATTTTTCAAAGTACGATTAATTAAGGATTATATATATATATCTATATATATATATATATATATGTATGTATTTGTATCTGTTCTTGGTACATGAACTGTCTATTATCAATTCTCAATCATGTATTAATTATTGATTGGTTTTTCTTATATGAAAAGAAATAGCTTAATTAGCAGCATCCAAAGCCAAACTAGAAATGAAAAAAAAAAATGAATCATTGTTCCTTAAGCCTAAATTGATTATCACGATATTTGGGATAAAAGTCAACTATCTTATTGATTATATCGAGTGAATTCCAAATATTTATTGTAAGAATAAATGATCAACAAACATTTGATAATTTACACGCGGAAAAAATGGTGATTTCTTCATATCAATAGACATAAAAATGTCTAGCAGTGTCTCATGTGTAGATCAGCTACAATGAAATTGTTCTAACCTAAATGGTAATCTTAAGTTTGAGTTTTAAATATTCAATTATATTATTTATCCATCATGATATTGGTATCAATATCTATCAATAAGCAAATTTTGTTTATCACTATTTTTTGTCAATAAAATCTTTAATAAAATTTTCCTTCCAATCTTATTTTTTCTATTTATAAGATTTAAACTATTATCACTCAACTAACAACTTGTTGGTGAATATATAATTATAATAAGTACTCACAAAACTGATAAAAAATAAATAAGTACTTGAAAATAGAATTTTATTACATATAATCATATCTAGTTCAAATAAAATTATTTCCCAATAAAAATAACATGTGTAGTCTTAAAAATAAAATAAAAATGTTGGGCACTGTAGCATCACCCTCTAAAAACACTATTATTAAGTCAAATGTTAAAAATGTTTTAGAAAATGATTGTTTGATTGACTTTTTATTAGATTAGTGTCTTTCAACTATTTTAAATTTTCATAGATATTTTGTCGTAAAAAAATGTTATTCGTGTTCCGTCATCATTAAAAATGAAAAGAAAAAAATCACATGTGGATAATATTGGGGATGATATTTTATGATTTGTTTTTTTGGACTGATTTATTATTATTTTAGTTTGCGGAGATGTTGCGGTTGAAACGTAAGAAGCATAGGGTGTCGGGATTAACGGCTTTTGGACGCGAAAAGACTAGGGACAAGGGAAAGGGTAAAGTGACCGTCCGGTTCCGTGTGAGGGAGTGAACGTCCGAGTAGAAAGTGGACACGTGGCGAAAGTAGAGTGCAATGATTGGTTGGGTTTTTGAAGTCCACGTGGACCACATATCCGGCTGGTAACTGGTTAGTAGCAGTGATGGACCCCTCATACCAAGCCGCAGACGTGGGCCGGGCCCGGGCCCACTACCCAAAAGTTACTTATTCCCTGACGAATATGACTTTTTGTATTTGATAGAATTTGAACAGAGCAATATATTATCAGACAGGATATAAATTTTCTGATTGAGTATTTGACTATTTGGTAATTGCTAACTTAAAAAAAAATATTTAGTAAGATAAATTTTTATATGGACACAAATCTAATAATTCACTTTTGGGCACTATCAATGAGAATTTTACAGCAAATAAATTAAAAAGAAAATAATGGCAACATGTAAAAAAAAGTGTAACATTTGAAATTAAAAAAATATATATAGAGAAATTCACTCTATTGTTTTAAAAGAAAAAGATAAACTCTGTTTTTTCGATCCCCTACATTTCAGAAGGAACAAAAATAGAGAGAGAAAATTGATTTATAGATGAATGTGTTTTGCAAATTTTTGTGGGTTAAACAAGTTGTTTGAGATAGCATATAGGAGTGAGGAAAAGGGGTAATGACTTCTTTCTAGAATAGGGTGTTCCTGTGTTAGAGCTGTAAATTATTTTATTTTTTTTAAAAATGCAGACAAATAATTAATCTATAATGAATATGGGGAAGAGTAATTAAATAATTGAATCAATGAATGCACAATTTGAAACAATTGAACATGGATTGGAGGCATAATTTTTTTCTTCCAAATCTCAATGTTTTTGAAAGAATAACAAATTATAACACAGCATTATTCCATGTTAAATTTTTGGTTACATTGGCAATTAGACTATGCAGGGTAACATGATATAAGTGTTGAACTCAAATAGGCATGACAACTGGAACAATTTTTGTCCCCCTACCCTTGAAAACCGACGGGACTATAAATTTGTCCCTTGCCCCAGCATGATCGGTTTTCCCCACCCCACCTCGGAAATACACATAAAATAGCCTATAAAAACTTATATATAAACAACAATCATAACATAAATATAATTTTGGACAACAATGATATATATATATATATATATAAAAAAGGATAGTTTTATGATTTAATAGGGATGGGGCAGCAGAATCAGCATTAGCAAAATTATCTTCATCCACGTCCCCAAATTTAAAAACTGGGAAAAATTTGAACCCGAATTCGATTAACTCGATTTTTTTTCATCAAAATTGGGATGGGTTCCGATGGGTGTTCATGGCTGCAAGTCATGGAGTTGCCATGTCTAATCGGAGACCAAGGATATAAAAAGCTGACATTAAGTTGATAAGAATAAGAGGGAGGGAACTTGGGTTTTTCTATTGTTTTAATTTTAAATGTTAAGATTTTATATATATTTAATTTATTAGCTGTAAAATTCACATTAATTGTGCCTAAAAGTGAGTTGTTAAGTATGTGTTTATTTAAGAATTTCTCATCTATTAATTGCATTAAATTTAATTTCTTTTAAGTATTTTTTTTTCTAAAGATAATTCTATTTGAGTTAGATAAAATAACTATGGACAATGAAAAATTTCCGAGTTAACATAATTATATATTTTAAGATTCGAGTATCTAGTTTAAGCGAAATAACCTTATGTGAGTTCATTTATGCACTCATGATGCATTCCAGGTTAATTTGAATGAATTGATAATTTAACTTTTTTATATTATTATCTAATCATATATTGTCTTCTATAATAATTTTTTTTAATTTTCATAATAAAAATAAATATTATATGCAGTTACATTGTAAAAATCTTGTATACTGCAATCTAAAAATTGTCATTGTTAATTTTTTTAATATTTATCTTAAAAATACACTAAGAATATTTTTTATTAGTTGATAGAATAAAAATTTATATATAAATAATGCATGATTATTAAACTCTTTAAAAAGTAATTTTAATGATTAATAGTGTAAAATATTTAAACTGATGATGCATGAAAATTAAACTAATATTTTTAAATTTAATATTATTAATTAAGTTAGAATAACTTTTAACCATTAATCTACATATTGTAAATCTAGGTGATATAACTGGAGTTAATCTTGGTTTTCAGTCCTTAAAATTGTAAACTTAAAACGTTGATAATTTTTCCCTATTAAATTATAAATTCCTTATTCTTTATTTTAGCTATTAATTTTTTAAAAAAACGTCATTTATTTTAATTTTTTAATTTTATTTTCATTATTAAAGTGACTGGTATCATTTTGTAAAACCTGTGAATTAAAAGAAAATCTTGTGAAGTTAAAATGCAATGACTAAATCCTATAATTTTAGAAATTAAAACTCGAGTTTATTTAATATGATTCTTTATATGCAAATGAGAAAAACAAGAAAAGAAAAAGAATAATTCGGAAAAAAAGGATCAAGCAAGTCAAGAGATATTGGATTTTGTTGACAGGTAGATAACGTGTTTTGTAGATATTTTTTTAGCTGACACGACGCGTATACAATTATAGTTTGTGTTTGTTTCATTTAAAATTATTGAATGGCATTAAAGTTTACAAATATACGTAAATTTGTAACACGGTTTCGGTTTGTTTTGTATTTGATTTGTGAAAGAAAAAAGTTTTACAGGCACTACAAAGTACAAACATTAAGAGACAAATAAATGTTTTAGTTGGATTTTTATCTCAGTATTTTATATTGTCTTTGGGACAAATTTTTATTATTCAATTCTAAGTAATTTGGGAACAGTAATAAAATACTTTTATATATATATATATATATATATATATATATATATATATATATATATAAAATCTAAGTATATTGGACTTCAAGTTAATAAATATAACAAAATTACACAATTACATAATGAAGTGATCAAATTTGTGAAAAAAATAGAGAAATCAAATTTACAAAATGATAATAATAAAGGCATTAAAAATATAATTAAGCCAAAATCTTTTCCATAAAATAACATCAATTACTTAACTGGGATTTCAAGAACAACTTTGAATTATTATTCAAAATATGAAATACTATATATGAAAAGAAGTTAAAATATCTTTGTATTCAATAACAATTTGAGTGTTTGAAAATTGATGACTGCTATACCATGCATGTCTACGGAATAATTTCTCCAAAATAAGAAATAAAATAACTAAAAAAAAGGCTGAAGAGCTCTTCATTAAAGGCTTTGCACAATGCACATTAATTAATGAAGTCACAGGTCCAAGTCATACACAAATAGGAGTTTATCTCCAAATACATCAATGACTAAATTGACCTAATTCTCTCTCTCTCACACACACACATATATATATATATATATGTATATGCTCCCTCTTATCTTTTCCAAACCAAACATAGCAGCCTCCTGTCCTAATTATAGAAAGCCACTAATCAATTTCTTATTTCATCATATTATATAATTAGTTAATAGGGAGGGGGAATGAATCCATGCAGAGTCAAAGGAACCAATTCAAGACAAATAATATCATTAGCAATTTATAACTGTTGGGGAAAGACGAAACATTGTGCCCCTGGGGTTTAACAAAAATAGAATGTGTATTATATCCCCTGGATTTCTTTATATATCAAAATTAGTTTTTTTATATTTTAAAAATAATAATCTTGATTCTTGTATTTTTTATAATTAATGACTTTTGTCCCTCATCCTGGTATCTTAATTCTTAAGTTTCATAATAAAAAATAAAAAATCAAAATCATCATTTTTTTTCTAGTATATCTCCTTCATAAGAATGAGAGAATCATCCCTAAAATATAAAAATTTATTTTAAGAGTTTACTTCTCCCAACACACTATTTCATATATACAAACTTGAGGAATCAAACTTTTAGAAAATATTGTTATCTCCCAAGTGTCAAAATCATCATTTTTAAAGCATAATGATTGAGACTAATTTGACTAGGAATTGAGAGACCTAAAATCTATTTTATCCAAAATATTTCCTTTTTCTGTTCCTCCACACAGACCCACATTTATACATACTGATCCAGTGGTTAGGACTAATTAGTAGATAAGAAAGATCACAAGCTAATTAGTAATCAACAGAGAACTTTAAGTGGCTCCTTGGCCCCATTGGGTTTATGGCAAAGATATGAATGTTAATTGAAGCTAAATAAAGACAACCAAAACACCACCAGACGTGAAAGGAATCTTGTGCTGCTTTTTTTTTTATTTATTTAATACTATATATTTTCTTTTTAACGAGTTGTGATCTTAAAGAAATAAACAAGCCTATATATAAAAGAAGAAGACACCGTCTTATTTGAGTTATTTCTGGTGATGTATAATTTTTCATAGGGAAGTAGACGTACGATCCACCAATTCCATGATAGGGAATCTTAAAAATGATACACCAACGAACAATTTCCTTTTTTTTTGTGTGCATATTTACCTAAAACTTCTCCTATATTTAATGGGATGCTTCCTCCATAACCACTAGCAAACAACAGTAGTGGCCTTACCTACTAAATTTTGTAAAAGAAACCAAGCTCTATATCCTTACACAGTATAAGTAAGAAATGCTTTATATATTATTTATATTTTTAACGTCACACGTACTTGATTAATTTATATATATATATAATGGTTTATCCTACACATACAATAGAACATTACATTGAGACTCTCACAAGATTAATTAATATAACAAGAAAAAGAATTATATATTACTCACAATATAAATTTTTTTATTGTATCTTTATTTAATCACAATTTATTATGTATGAATAAATTTATTGACTTTTAAAATAAATATTTTAAAAATTTTACTATACATAACTATTAAATTCTAATACAATATTCCTATTTATGTATAAATTATATTATATATATATATATATATATATATATATGTATATTTATCCAAATATTCATAATACTTAATTAATTAGATGTCACCTGTCCCGAAAATAATTTAACGTACTGACGATGTATATATAAATAGCTGTCATGAGAAAATTAAAAAATTAAATGAACAGTTCAATTTTTCTAACCACAAAGAAATGGCAATCAATTTATTAGGTGATTTTGCTATTTAAATCAACAGTGTAAAGAATGAGACTCGATGATGCGTGATTGATCGATATAATATCTATGGAACGTAAACTCCATACCTTTATGTCAATTTGCGTGCTCACTTTATTTTTATAATAAGTTTGCGTGCCCAATGACTTGTAATGAAATACTTATACTATGCATTATATTGAGTTACCATAGTATAAGGGTATTGTCACCTGATTATATGCACATTGAAGGTTTCCAAGTTCTCTTAGATCTTCATTCCAAAATTTTCAACCAGACTTAAGATGTGACTGATTTCCAGGCTTCTGGCCAAACTATTGGTTCAATGCATACGGCAAGTAATCATGCTACAAAATTTATCAAGTTACATTCTTAATTATTAAGTTTTACTGCATTTTTTTTTCTCACTATACCCTCCGTATTTTTTTGTCTTTTTTTTTCAAAAAATACCCCTATACATGTGTTTGGATCTAACATTTCAAAAATTAAATTGTGGAAGTGCAAAGAAAATTTAACACTTTTGGGATTTAATTTCAAGAAGTATGTAAGAAGACTTCTGGATTCTATATAATTATTACCTATACTTGTGGAAATTAAATCTCTTTTAAGTGTTGAAATTCTGCATATTTTCGAAAACTAATTATGGAAGCCTACAAAATTCAACACTTTCAGAAACTAAATTTCAGAGCTTATTATTTTTCCCATGCCACTCAATCTCTCTCTTAAATTTCGGAATTGTTAAAATTTTGTTCACCTTCAAAATTGAATTTCCAAATTTTACCATTTTCAAATTTATGGACCTTATGTATGTCCCAATTAGGTCCATTTTAATCTCTTAGGCCCAGAAACTCCTGTCTCTCTTTTCTTGTTCTTTTTTCATGTGTACTGATTGTTATAATTTTAATTGGGCCTACATTGCAATAGGCCCTTATGATGAAGTCATAATGTAGTACTGATACATGCTTCTGTGTTTCAACAAAATTTAACCACAAGAAGAAAAATCAACATATATTAAAAAAAATGAAAAATATAAAGTATACAAGACTGCCTTTGAGAGTGAAAACGAGGTCTTGTTCGTTTCAACCTAGCAACAACATGTACTACATCATGGATTTCAGATACAAGCATCCATTACCAATCTTTATTTATTTATTTGTTTTTGCTAATCGAAAAAATTTAGATGAATTGAGTCATTTAAATTCACTAGAACTAGACCATGCATCAAAACTCATAGAATGCTAACTTACAAAAATATTTATAAATCACACACTAATAAAATTTTCACATAAAAAACGTAATATCAATCTTTATTTTTTAGCAACAAGGTTGCTTTGTATACATAAACAGGAAGCATAGTGATACCAGGAATGCGGTTTGGCATGAGCCTTAATTAACTAACTTAGCACACACTTGAAAATGTTCATTGTTAATTATAATTATACCATGATGAGTTAATAATATATTATATGGTTAGGGTATGGGATAAATAACCACTTTTCCTGTGGCTCTTGAAGTTTCTAAGTAGGAAATGGCTTCAATAACCTGAGAAAATGGCACAGGAGTCTTGGCATCAGCTTACCACTCTCAAAATAAGGTCTTAATTTCTCTAAGACAGATCCCTTTGAAGTGAGCACGAAAAAAATAGCTGGTGGATGTCCTGGGGGTACTATTGTCACAACTTTTCCACCTTCTTTAACGGCCTTAAACGCTCTATCTCCTTGCCCTATATATATATATATATATATATCAGTATTAATTTTTGTTAACAATTAGTGTTTTATGAGAAGCAATATAAATAGTCATTTCATATATATATAATATGCTTTTTATCTGTTAATATTTTGAAATTTGATTTTAGTTTCTATAAAAAAATCAATATATTTTTAGTCTCAGATGAAGGATTAAAATTACACCATTATTTTATAAATGTAGAGACTAAAAACATATTTATTTTTTATATGAATTAAAACTGAATTTTGGAAACTACCAATATATGTTTTACCCTTTTTGTCTGATATTATAGTAATGCAAACCAAATATATATTCATTGGTTCAGAAGTCTAACCTACTGCATCATACACTAGATCGTATTTTTCTGGAAGGTCTTCAAAGTTCTCCTTTGTGTAATCAATAGGCAAGTCAACTCCCAAGTCCCTTAAAAGTTGAAGTTTCCCTGTGCTTGCAGTGGCTGCTCATAGACGCCTTATAAACTTGTTTAGCTAGCTGCATCCAAATATAGAGCAGTTAATTACTAGTTCTCTCCATCATATTCATATATATGCGGAAAAAAATGTCATCTTTGTTGAAATCCTCCCCCCCCCCCCCAAATATAAACTTATGACTTTATATATTCTATATATTTCAACCCCGTAATCATTAGGTTAATTCTAACGAGTTTATGGAAGAGGGATTAAATTATTTTTTATATTGTTCACAGAAAAGTTAGGGTACGCTAAGTGAGAAATATTATACATACATACATATATATATATATATATATATATATATATATATATATATATATATATATATATATTAACATTCTATATTGTTCTATGAACGTTTAAAAATTCACAAAAAATATCACGATGATAATTATTGGATGGCGAACGTTGTATATGCAATAAGTCGACAAATTTAAAAGATGAAAATTTATTAAGTAAGATGAAAATATTTATTTTTTATAGCCTTTACTTTATTAAGTAAGATGAAAATTTAGATATATTTTATATTGGATGATCATATTAGTTACTTATTTAAGCATAGCAGCCCAACAAAAAGGATATCATAATCTTTTTAGTGCCGATCATCTTACCTAGCCAAATTTAAACAATAGTATTGCTATTTATTTTTTTTTGTATGCAAAACATTAGTATTGCTGACCACAATAGAACATGATTATATTATTTAAATAATAAATGCTATAATGCGTTAAAATCTCATTTACTGTATAATGAAAGATTGCTCACGTACATTGTAAAAGAATAAAGTATCGGTCATAATAAAAAAAAAGAATAATGTATCTAATTGTCATAATTGTGGAATATTTAAAAGTGGGTTTGTTTGTGTTAAACTTTTGGCGCGCTGAAAAACTAGGGTATTCAGTTGAGATAAAAAGTAATTTTTTTTTTAAAAAATATCAATATCTATATAACCTTATAAGTTATAATGGGCTAAACTTTCTCAACTTATGTTATTTCGTACACACGGATTTAGGAAAGAAATTATGACATTTTTTTAGTAAGAATAAGAAACTAAATTCTGATTCTTTGATGTGTGAAAGTCAAAAGTAATGCCAGTAAATTTATATTCAAGCACCATATTTAATCAATTGAACTAAAGTATGATAGAGACTAATTTTCTATTAATAACACTTTTAATTTTTAAATAGAGAATGTATTAAATCTGTAAGATAGTACTAAAATATTAAAAAAATATTTTGAACATTTACTTTATTAAGTAACACGTAAATCTTAAGATATATAAACTTATAGCAGCCCGGCAAAAGGATATCTTAATCTTTTAAGTACCCAACTACGTACCTATCATGCATGCCTACCCCAATTTTAATATGGTAATAGTGTTACTATATATAACCCCAATAGAACTTGATTATGTTATTTTTATAATAAATTCTTTAACGTATTAAAATCTCATTAATTGAAGTGAAAGATTTTTCACATTAAAAGTAAATATTTTTTTTTGTCAGCCAAAATAAAAGATTTTCACCAAGTTTTAATGTATTAATAAAAGATGTATTAAAAATAAATATCTAATTGTTATAATTGTAGAATATTCTAAAATCAGGGTTGAGACGTTTATCCCCGTAGTGTGTTTCGTTCTGCACGTCATGCATGATGTGTTTTCTTGGCATCGTGCCTTTTATGCATTTAACTTCTCTTTTTCTGTTATTTTTTTATTTTAAGTTTCATGAAAGTATTCGTCCTCATACCTCTAAAATAAAAGTTTTCGTCCTCGTACTTAACTAATGTTGAGTTGAAACTCGCCATTGAATAAATTCTACCGAAACACTATTTTCAAGAGTTGATGTGTATGTTGTTATTTCAATAAACGATAAAGGTTAGTTAGTGTTAAATTATATAAAACTTGTGTGTTTGTTGTTATTATGATAATGATTAAGCTTATTATTATTTAAAATAAAAATTAATTTCAATATTATGTGTAAAATAATAAATATTTCTAAAAATTATTATTTTTTGAAGTTAGATATTTAAACAATTAAAAAATAAGTCTCCCTTTAATGGATTTCTGGATTTATAGCTGTGTGTGTGGTTTAAGATTGTCGAAAAATGATAATTTATAAAGTTTTTGAAGTTTTAGCTAGAAACTCAATTAAAAAATTTACACGATTAAAAACTCGATTAAAAATTAATAATTTAAAAACTTATTTATAGAAGTTTAACCTTAGTTGAATAGTCCATCCTCGAACCAAACTGATATTGGGTAGAATTGATCAACTCGATGAATTGATATATAAATATATATTTCATCGAGAAAATTCTACCAAAACAATTTTATTTTTAACTTTAAGGTTGAGTCGTTCATCGCCGCCATACATTTGCACGCATGCATGTGTTTATTGTTTTCTAGATTATCAAAATCATACATCAAATAAAATAGGGAGATTAAAAGTATAATCAAGTCACTTTGAGGTGTATTGATTAATACTTCTATACTAGTTTAAACTTTGAAAATGTGTAAATAAATATTAATTAACATAGGTGATGCATGTAATTGATCACCTAATGCAGATGCGAAATGATTCGTGAATGACAAAAAAAAAACAATTCTTTAATCTCAAAATATATTTGCGATGTAAATAGAACATAAAATAAAGCTATATATATATATATATATATATATATATATATATATATATATATATAATATCATTTTTTTATGTTCAAAACCTTAAATTGAATTCAGATTCACTAATATAGAAAATGGGATATATATTATTCACCTCTATATTATAAATTGTGATTTAATAATGTGATTTTTTTTATAAATTTGTTGCATAAATATATACTCGTGCTTCATTATAAATGCAACCTATACCCACTTTTTCCTTCAAGACCAGGGTTGTGGCTGCAGCGCTTAATCCTGCAGATTCTAAGAGGGCTCTTGGGGTTTTGAAGGACACTGACTCTCCCTTACCTGTAAGACCATGATTTAAATTTATATTTGTATTGATTATTAATTAGTATAGTTTCCATTTAATTTGTATACCACCTTATTATATAATTTTATTCTTTTTTATCATTGCATTGTTTGATGTTGTGTTTGGTATTGGAAATTAAGAGTGTTCCGGGGTGCGATGTTGCTGGTGTGGTGGTCAAAGTGGGAAGTGAAGTAAGCAAATTCAAGGTTGGGGATGAGGTTTATGGTGATATCAATGAGTAGTATACTGTGAATAATCCAAAGACCATTGGGACTTTGGCGGAGTATACTACTGACTCACAAACCCTCCAATTTGAGCTTCATTGAAGCTGCTAGCCTTCCTTTAGCCATCATCACTGCTTATCAAGGATTTGAAAAAGTTGAGTTTTCTGCTGGCAAATCTATACTTGTTCTGGGGGGTACTGGTGGAGTTGAATCCCTTGTTATCCAGGTTTGATATCTTCCGTCTCCATTGGTTAATTTGTCAAAAGAACATGATTATTAAACTTTGGGATTAACTCTTAAACTCTTTGGATTTTGAGTCTATATAAACTGAGTTAATTATATAACTCTAGTAAACTTTTTTTTATAGATAAATTCATATAAACTCTCAAGTCAAGTAAGTACACTTAATGAGTTTGAAATCAACTATAATATAATTCATTTCATCAAGGATAATAGAAGATACAAATGTGGGAATACAATCATGATCCTGGATGCCAGCATGAAACCCAGAGGCCCTTGCAATATTATGAGCTACTAGATTAGCTTGCCTCCATATAAAACTCACCCTTGAATTGGGTATTAAGATTTTCTACAACTAGCTAGATGACAAGAAATGGAAAGGATTGAGACCAGTTGTTGCTGAGTTTAGATTATCTGTAATCATCTTACAGTCTGTTTCAAAAATGACGTTTTGTATTTGCAGCTGAGAAATTCATTCGATGGCAGCCTTAAAGAAAACTCCATTGCTGTCATGGAGACACATTGTAGCTCCAAAGCACAATTTGTCCTTGAATATGACTGCATCCAAGTTGCATTTGTAAAAACCTTGTGGAGGCTTTGACCATCGTGATTGAGTTGCTGATTGCGGTTGATGAGAGTTTGACTTACAAGACCTGGCCACGAGCCATTCCTGCAAATATTTCATTGATAAAGACATGGCAATGTTAGGAGGTGTTTCATCATTCTCCCATATTATTTGGTTTTGGCATTTCCAAATGGTCCAAAGAGTGATTGCTAGTTGCGTTGTCTGCTGAGGTTGGAGCGTGTGGAGAAGATAAAAAACTAGCTCTTTGAAACCATCAACATCAATTATGTTGCTTTCAATAATATGCCATATACCTGATGAAAGCCAAAACTCCTTAGCTTTTTTGCATCCTATGAAAAGATGCCACTCCGATTCTGCATTCTGCACACAGTAACAGCTTTTTTTGAATTGTCTGACTTTTTTAATTTTAGCTTTCACTAAAGTCTTGGCCCAATTTACTTTCAAGACATGCTTGACTTAGTCAAACGTAAGCTAGGTCATAAGTCCATCCTCACCCCTACCTTGAACTAGGGATATTTGTGAGTTAATTTGATTTGATTTTTCATTAAAATAAAATTTAAACCAAATCAAACTAATACTTTCTTTGTTCAATTTTTTTTGCTGTCTTTACTAAATTATTATTTCGTTAAATTTGTATACTTTCTTTTCATCTTTTAAATTAAATTATATTAAAAATTATTAATAATAATCTACGAAACTTGTTAATAGGTTAAACCTACTACATTTAAAATCGGTCAAATTTTTATCAATTTTAAATCAAACATATCTTAAAAAGATTATCTGAAAAATTTAATTCAATTTCTTAAACATAAATCAAAGGTTGATTTGAGAAAAAAATTATTCAAACAAATTAAAAAAGAATAAGTTTAGTTCGATTTTCAATTTTTTTTTAGTGATTTTCAGGTTTTATATTAGACCAATTTGAATTTGAACACCCTACCCCCAAACCGCCTCCATTGAACAAATAATTATCCTTTCCTGTCCAATGTAGATTTTTATTTCTATGCATTCTTAATACATTAAATGATTAGATTGTTTCAGGTGAATCTGAAAAAATAATTAAGCACCAATAATCAAATTCAGAAGAAAAAATACCATTTATATACTAGTGTAATGTGTAAGTTTATTTTTCTTATCACTAATATTTATACGCGTGGCAATAATTATTGTAAAAATCCAGAATGGGGACAATTATCATATGCTAAAAACACTGTCCAAGACCGTGTAGCGAGTCAATGCAGCTCTGTACTGGAAAAACAAGGCCAAAATCACACATAAAATTCATGTAAATCAGCAATCCACTCTCTAGATTAATTTGTCACTGTCTAAATCTACATATTCAACAAACTATGGGAGATAACTTTTTCTAGTCAAACACTGGTGATCTAATATAATATCTCTATCTTATCCGCCTCGGGCCCTCATAACCTTCTTCTACTCACTCGAACAAAAACTTATCACCATCTACCAATGGCAATCTCCTAGCACCGTAAAGGATGCTAAGAAAGCACCGTCATCAGCAAACTTCGTCCTTTATCTTGGGTAAAAATATTAGCCTCTTGAAATCATTAGTCATTTTAATCTCATAATTCAATTGTTGCAGGTTTTTCCATATCTCACTGATCCATGGTCCTTTTGTCCTTGAGAATTTCACTCAAAGGTTTGGGATCCTGAAAATCAGTTGATGTGCTTTTCCAATGTAAACTTCCTTCAGCCTTCTTCATCTTCTCCTCTTTAATTTCTGCAAGAGTCTTAGGTCCTGAAAATGCAGAGAACTCGTGAATAAATCCCCTTTGTTTAAAAGCTGGTTTCCTGGATATTTTAGATGAAAGAAACTGCCGTTTAGGTAGTTTTTCTCTATAATGCTTCCTTGGTTTATGTTGCTGGGCCTGGGAATGCCTGAATAACCTGTGCTTGTTAGCAACTGAAAGAGTTCCAACCTCTCCAATCGAATCTATAGCACTATATCCCAGTTGTGATGTCAATCTTCTAATTGGTCGCTGCTCAATGCCATGCCTCTGATGCCTTTCCTGCTTTCGAATCATCAAAGGAGATGATTCTCGTCTTAAGAAATTTGAAACAGGAGGACCCTTAATTTCTCTACGTCTCCTCAGATGGTCACGAAGATCTAAATTCTTGTCATAAGCAGCCATCTCAGCTGACATCCGAATCCTTTTCCTGGACAATCTAGGATCTAAGAATACATCTCTGGGATAAGCATGAATTGTTCTGCCATTAGCATGAATAAGACCCCTATCTAAAAATCTGTAACCATCATATGTTTCTTGTTCATACAGAATATCAGCTTCTGGGCAGATAGTATCATACTCAACTGAATCTTTAAATTCATACCCAAAGTACTGATCATCCAGCTCTTGCTCATCCCTATCACCCACCGTTACATATTCAGAATCTTCCTCATAACCCAAGTTATCCACTTCATCATGAACAAGAACATCAAATCCAGGGGAATGAGGGGATGATTCCCACCGCTCCTCAGGCTCTATGTGACTATTTACTTGCTCCTCTGAACTCTGCTCGGTGCATAAATGAGGTACATTATGAACAAAGCCATCATCTGGAATTGAAGAGTCTGACCTACTCACTGCAGCTTCTTTATACTCTGAAGCAGATAGCTCTAGGTAATAACCTTGCTGCTTAACATCTTTGGGTATTTCCAGCTGATGATCTTCCTTAGGCTGAAGTTTAAGATCAGACAAATTCTTTGGAGCAGCTACAGATTGATCAGTTGGTGTTGACACTAAACCTATTCTATTTCCAGATGATGTTTTATTTTCTAGGTTGAGTGCATCAGTGCTTCCATTGTCATTCTTCACCGGTTTTACAGTAAAAATGCTATCATCAGGCCCATGCAAAAATGAGCATCTGTCACCTTTGTTGCAAGATCCATTGAAGAAAAAATAACAGGGAACCATTGTCTTGTTTGCAGGTAATGAAGTTTGCGTAGGTTCAGATGGCACTGACGCTCCAGTATGCCCATCCAATGGCTGAGAAAGGGATGAAAATTAGTTGAAAGTGACAAAAGGTAACAACTGAGCACACGGACAGATTACTGTTAAACAAGAGAAAATAAAACATAATGGATATCAAATAAAGAGGTAACAACTGGCAGTATGAAAGAGATAACAGTAACAACAGATTTTCACCGTATATCAATAATGCAGATAATTCAATGTGTCTGTCATACATCTGATATTTTTAATCATCATATCTATCATAGCAAGTAAAATCAAATTTCCTAAGAAAGGAAATCATAAAGTTAACTACAAGGTAACAACAGTAGCAAATAATTCAGTAAAACCAGAGACAAATTATGCAAGACAGTCTTTTATTCCATTCTCAGATGGACAACAGATATAATTCAAGACATGTAGAAAATACAACCCATAATTCAAAACATGGAGATGATAATATGATCTCATGCCTTTCAATTTGATATTTAGAAAACACCATGAAGGTGTGTACAAATGACCAAAAATGTTATATTGTTCTTCAGACAATAATATACATATACAATGACATATAACAAAATATGTGAACAATCTTGCATCATCACATGCTATTTACAGAGGAAAACAAGAAACCAATTAAGCTAGACACGGTATATCCCACGCACAGGTGAACTATTTTAAGAAAAATACAACCCAAACTATTAAACACATACATTCAATGTGATATTTTAAGAAGCATTACAAAAGGACCTGAACAATTAATATTTTTGTATCAAATAATACCCCACTGCTTTTGATAGCATGAGAGCAACCACAATGTTTGAGCTGGCTGCTGTTACAAGCTAGCTTCCGCCACGTAGCAATGCTAACGGTATAACATGAAAAAATATACTTTATTCAGCATATATTTGACTCTGAGAAATAGTCAAATAGATTTCAGCAACCCTAATCTTAAAACAATTTCACTACAGAAACAACCATCCGACCACACGTGACAATAGTATCCAACCACAAAGAGAATCAGAATTTCAGGGAGGCATTCCACTCCACATAAGCAGGTATAAAAAAAAAAATTAAAAAATGAAGATCTCACAGGGTGTCTAAAAGCACAGGTTGGATTAAGGCATTGGCCAGATAGCCAGTACCAGCAATCCCTAGGGTTAAGCCTCGCAATCTCATTATGCCGATACTCACATTCAGCCCCCTGAAAAACAAAGCGCGAAAAGCATCAAATCTAAAACATCAGCAATTGCCAAAAGAAAAGTCATATAATGTATTAAACTCCAACACATTAAGTAAGCACTGAAAAAAAAGAAGAAGGAAACGTAATATAATTGGAAAGAAAAACAGAAGCTAGGTTTACGACAATCGAAGAATATATTGGCATTACAAAACGAGGAGTGAATGAAGAGAATGGAGAGAAGGGGAACCTTCTTGCAAGTGAGGGGAGAGGCTAAGAAATAAACGCAATCGGTGTAGCGCTTGAGCGAATCTTGGTCCATTTTGAGAGAGAGACTGAAAAGGGATCAAAATTCCATCCACGTTAATCAGATGGATGGCATTGGCATTGCAGAAAGAAACAGAACGATTTCGTTTATTTCACTGTGTGCGGACAAAGAAAGAAGCGCAAGCAAACCAGCAAGTACTTAGTTGGGCTTCAAAGCCTTGGGCTTGGATTTGACCCATCATCTAAAACAAACACACACAAAAAATGAAGTTGTTATTATTATATTGGTAAAATTGAATTTTTACTTTTTTAAATAATATTTTCAAAAAAATATTATTGCGTCATCCGTTTTAAATAATATTTACTTTTTTAAATAATATTTTTAAATAGTTTTGGTAAAATTCCTTTTTTTATTTTCTTGTTATTTTTTTTATAATGCACTCTTTTTTCATGTTTGTTTTAATAATATTTGAAACTATTAGCTTTTAATCTCTATCATTTTTTCTCATAGAAATTAATTAAACCAAATATTACAGGAACTGAAATAAAAAATGATACATTATAAATACTAAAATAGAATAACAATAACTAAAACAAAAAAATATATTTATAAAGATCATTTTGAAAAACAAATATAATGATTAAGAGAATCTAAAATGCATGATTGTTTAAGTGAGTTATTAATCTTAAATTTGTAAGCTCTACAATGTTCCAAATTTAAAAATTTTAAGTAAAAATTTACTCCAAAATATTAAAGTTATTAAAATGAGTATTTAACTTCAGACACATTAAATTTATAATTATTTTTTTTTAATTGGTAAAAATGAATTAAGTAATAATTTTTTATATAATTAGCTCACTTAAGAAACACACTATCAAATCATTTGTTCCAATAATAAAAACTTGTTAAATAATATTATTTAATTTTAAGTAACTTAAAACAAATAGTAGTGTAATGGTAATCAAATGACTAACCTCTGAATAAGTAATCCGGGTGTACTTGTTGAAATATTATCGGTTTAGGAATATTGCTGCAGTTGCACCTAATATTGCTTAAAAATGCCTGTTAGTATTCATGGTTGTATGAATTTTTTGTTCTGTTCTTAACCGCTCTCTCTTTGGATTTATTTGTCATACAGTATCAGATAAGGCTAGAAGTGATTTTATTATTTTTTATTTCAAGACATAACAATGAATATTCAAGTGGGGAAATAAAAACGATATCCTCATTGAATTTGTTTCTTTTAGTTCATTCTAAAAAAGGTTGATTTTTTAAACGTGCCCATTTTAGCATTTTTTTTATGGTCGTAGTTAATTTATTGTTGTGAATATTTAATTAAATTGTCAGGAAAATTTTTTTTAGTAGAAAAATAGTTAAATTATTGTGAAGAAATTTATAGAATCGATGTTGAACTATCAATTTTATTTTTATTAGAAAATATTATTTTGTTAGTAATATATGAAAATATTTTTAGAAGATGAAATTAAAGGTAGCTATATGATTTCTACCTGGTAATAAAATATGATGTATTATCATATTGCAAATGATTTTTTGAAAAGCTATATAATCATATAAATATATGGAAGAATTAACATGGTGTGATATGATTAATATATAATAATGTTTCTTAAATATGTTACTAGATATCAATTCTCACATTCGTTGAACTTTTTAAATGGATATATATGTACATTAACGTGGTGACGATTGAAGTAGCCACCCCTTGGCAGTGAGATGGGCAAAAAAGGAAAGAGAAAAGAGAAGGGTGTCGGTGTGCAGCGCCACACTAGAGGGAGGATGATCGAAGAGAGCCTCGTCGCCGGCAAGATGCTCTTCTGCTTTGGGAGTATTTGCTGACTCTGAGCTTGGATCGGAGGAGGAGGAGAAACAAAAAAAATAATTCTGTGTGATGGGTCTAGGATAAGACTGTGTGCTAGAGATCAATCTAAAGGGTATAAATTGTGATGTTTGGTGGACCACTTATAACCCTGGTCCACCCTAGATTCCGTCTCAAAATTATGGTATAACATTATTTCAAAACCTTTTCAAACATTTCATTTTTAGATCTTTTTCTAAGAAAAACACTACAAAATACAAATAACTATTATTCAGATTTTCACCTTTTTTTTCAAAAAACTTACAGAATAATTATAATTCTATAAATATTTAATTGAAAAACTTCAAAAAATGCTCCAAGCCTTTCAGGGTGCTATAGTTTTCTCATTAAGAAAATGTTAGAAAATAGGGTGGGAGAAGTAAATTTACCCCCACAGATGCCCATTATTGACTTCCATGCTAGACAACTGCATGATTAAATATCCACAAAATTTTGAAAATACACACAATCAATAATTCTCTATCCTCTGTAATTCTAGATTTATTGTTGGAATTTTCAACCGCACCCAACTGTTATTCTTCAGAAAACCATTTCAGTACACGAATTCTGCAGCGGACAAGTGCTTCGAATACTATCTTCAGATGCAAGAAAACTAAACTTCTCAGAATTTGTATACCATTTGTTCAGTGTATCCAGCCTCTTTTAGGACGCCAGAAACCTGCAGCAAATCAACAATAAGGTGCCCCATTACAGGGATCCAGGAGATAAAAACAGATACAGCACAAATTAATTCCATACCTCTCCCTGTGTCCAGTCCTTGGCCTTTTCTCCAGATATTGCTTTCATCATACCAGGGGGTCCACACACCTGAAATGCAGGTGATAATAAAGGTTGGGAATTAACTATAGAACTTTGTAATAGTAATGAAACTCTGCAACAACCTCCACCTAAATCCATCTTCCAATAAACCTCATGGCAAAAACAGAAACATTAACAAAAAATAATATGAAAGGCAGAAAGTTTTGGCATAAGCCTTTCGATACAGATCAAGATTATTTGCACTAGCCTTCAGAAGTTTTAGTGTCCATCGTTTTAAAATTGAAATAGAATAGATTTTGAACTATTGAAAGTAATTGGGATTTGTGCCCAGATTAATCTCAGCTGCAAATTTTACATTGGAATGTGCACACACTGCACAATATGGGAAATAAAAAAAACAAAAATAAAAACTGAAGCCATTCAACTCATGTAATAGCACAGTTGCTTCCGATTAGATGCAGTTATCCTGGTTAGTGGTTAGCATTCCGTAAAGTAACCAAAACATGTTTGGGATGTGCCTTACTAATCTATATGGGTGATTTCAGCTGTCTGATGTGGATACTTGTTTTCAAAAGAGAAAAAAAAAAAAAACATCTTTTAATTTCTCCAAAGGTTCATATTATTCAAATATATCAGTAGGACAATATTAGAGGAGTTCCATCAATACTATGTAGTATGTAGGTTTTACTTGAAAAAGCAAAACTCACAAGTATAAGAGTATCATCACTAGGGCCGGGTAAGCCTTTCACAACAATATCCTTTGATATGTACCCCGCACCTCCTCTCCAATTTTTTGTTGGATTATCTACAGTGTAGAATATCTGCAAATTTTGCCAAAAAAAAAAGTTTCCAATTAATTTATTCATGATATTGGCTAATAATATTATCTTTGCTAAACAAAGATTTTTACCTTTAAGTTTGGGTGGCTTGTTGCTAGAATGTCAAGCTTTTGTTTAAGCAGTATGTCATCCGGGGAGACATTAGCATAAAGTAAAGATATCTGTACATATAAAAGCCACTATAAGCACTGATATTCTTATGCAGTTATCTTTGTCAGAAATAAATTTTTAAAAAATTCAACACACTTGATATGCACAATAAATGAAATGGCAGTACACATCCCAAACAGTTCAAATAAATTAAAACAAGAACTGTTAATACCTCCCTGTTTGATAACATAATTAAGAGAAGAGTAGAGAAAGACAAACTATATATATCTTGGGGGAAAGCAAAGCAGAGGTTTACCACCTACCTGAGTTTTGTCATCAGGATTCTTCAATATAGCTTCAATTACCTGAAGCATAGGAGTAATTCCTGTGCCTCCAGCAATCTGAGTGATGCAATAAAAAAAGAGAGCTCAGGCGAGTGTAGCATGGAAATCAAAATGAGATATTTTTACAAACTTAATGTATACCATTATATTTACATGAAATACAGTGATTAAAAAAATGATAGGCAACAAGTACATTTTTGGGGAGAGATCTATGTAGGCATCCAAACAAACTTTTGAGGAAAAGGAGTAACTAATTTCTTCCTCTCCCTTTTTCAAAGGCAAGGTGACTCTACCGGTTACAAAGTAGGCTTAATTTATAAGTTGGAAAGTATCTCTTATTTAGGGCAAGTATTGTTTTTTAAGGAGCTGCATTCAGTAAACTCATTGTTCATCTTAAGATTATATGTTAATGGAGTAATGGACAATTAAAATGATGATACTGAACACCATATCCAAGCATTGTCAATGGCTACTAGTGTGAATATGCTTACCATGCCAATATGCTTCTTCATATTAGGAGTATATCTGAGCTTTTCAATGGGGCTGAAAGAAGCAATGGGTTTCTTATATGAAGTGAAAACATGGAAAGTATTCTTCTGATCTTAAATTGTTATTGCAAACGACATACCCTTTCACTTCAACAACATCACCCGGTTTTAAGCTTGCAAAATGCTGGCTCATTTTCCCTTCAGGATATACCTGCAACAATTTGAAAAGTGGATCACCCAATTGCCTCTTTAAAATGGTAGGCTAGATGATCTACAGGATGTGAAAAGTAATGCCTCCATAATGGTCACACACCTTGATAAGCAAATCAAAATATCCCTTTGATTGTGGATCTGAAATAGGAGTGTACCTGAAGATTCGGATGCAAGTACCCTTTTAAATTATAACATACATGAAATATCAACATTAAGTGAGAAATTATTAACATCTCAAAAGTGATCTCGACAATGAGTGGAAAATTTTAGGGTCTTATTCTTATATAACCTTCCCAGGACCACACCTTCTCCCTCCACCAAAAGTAAATAGCACTAATGGGTTTTTTTGAAGCTAGGGAGAGTAGATGTGTGCAGCCTTACTGCCACATGCAGAGAGGCTTTTATAAAACTATACAATAACTTTTTAAATTTCTAATATTAAATACTAAAACTAACTTCATTTAACACCATTCAAACAAAACACATTGTTACATAAATTTTCTTTAGATGAGCAAAGACAAAACATAAAATGTATTATTTTGATTAATTCTCCTCTAAAGTAACTCTACACTACTTATCCAAATAAACACAAAGATGCCATCAGAAAATTTTAGAAGTTGAGATTTAAGGAACTAATCTCCTAAAGAAATCTACTACAGAGGGCTGGGCTAGCAGCATTTAAGTCATAGAATCTCTTCTACTCTTGCAACCTACAAATGTAATTATCTTAAATAGTAAAACATTGTCTGCAAAAGCATAAACTAAATCCTTCAACGGGTACTGAAATATATAGTGCATTTATGTTGTGATTCTACTATCAATACCACATCATCTAGCAAAAAAAATTGATTTGTCATGCTTTGTAAAGGTTAATGGAACCAAAACTTAACATGATAAGCATTACATTATTCAAAGACAAATAGTGTTCAAACTTCCAATGAAGGATTCCTGTGAGATCAGAAATGCTACTCATTTCAAAGGGAACCAAAAAAAAATATACACAAAGGAAGGAGTAACATGATAAAGAATAGAGAAAAGGAAAAGATAATCCAGAAAAAGAATAAGTAATTGTCTATTACGGTGGAAAATAAAGTAGATGGTGTCCTCTAATCTCAATTAATTTAATTTATTCATAGCTAAATAAATATCTGAGGTCAACAAAATAAGTGGAAAAGAATGCACACCATATGAATGATTTTTAGACATTCACAACCAACGATTTAGGGTCAAGAGGGACCCTAACAAGCATTCTGAAAAGCTGTACTAATTAATCATGCTAAGGCTATCAGTGGCAAACAGAAAAATAAGTACAGTGAAAAAACAAATGAGGCCTACAATTTAAGAAACTGATATTTAATATAAAACAATCGTGAAGGTTTTAGACTGAAGCGTGAAGATTACATGACGAGGAGCCATAATAAAGAAGGATCTGGAGGTGAAGTACATTCATTGTCTGAACAGGAAAACTTACGGGCGTATAACAAATTTTGGTTTTCCTTCAGCATCTTGTCCCAATGGAGCCCTGCAGTTATACAGATTGTAGTGAAACAAAAAAGAAATATATTATACCAATAGCAAAACCATGTTAATTATTGACAATCTATCACACCTTGTAAGGATGCAAGAGGCAATATCCAGACCCAATTTCTGAGTGGGATCAAATGAAAACCTGGCATCAATCACAGGGGAAGAGAAACAGTTATACAAATAGAAGATAAAAGCTGTTATTGCATTTTCACACATGAAATTAAAATAGTAATGAGAATATTGAGAACATTTTGCTATTTGATCATGAATATGTGCAACAATGATGAACCCATGTCTTCTATGATTTGGCTTGAATTTGTGCAAACAGTTGAATTAAATTAAGAGCCTTATCACTCGAGAACTGACAGCTTATTCTGACAAGCTTCACCATGAAACTTAAAGAAAGGTCACAAGCCTCATAAACTTAACCAAACACTTGATTAACTTTTTGTACGATAAGCTCAAGTAAACTCCAAAGAATCTCTTCCAAATGCCCAACTCAATCTCTAAATTTCCAGTTTTTTTCTTCAGTTGCAGTGCATATTATGATAAGCACTTCAATTCTCTTGACTAGCATTTTGTTTATAAATAATTGGATGTGATAAGAAACAAGGCTTCATTATCAATAGAAAAAATATGAACACCATTAATATTATTTATTTATTAACTATTAATCAAATAAGATAATTTAGACTTCAAAATTAAACAGTCTGCACAAAATTTAAGAATAGTTTGCTTAATTCTCTGATGAAAACCCACACCCAGACTTTTCTCCTAGAAAGCAAGAACGTGGATTTAAGGATACGCCAGGGTGAGATGGGAAGGAACTACAAAGATTCGCTTTACTAAAGCATTACTATAGCTCTAACATGCACGAAAACTTTGTTAGGAACAGCACATAGTGGGTTCAGGTCCACAAAAGGGTAAGAGGCGCACTTCTTAGCGAGGTTTGCATGCAGGGTTAGAATGAAAGAAATATCTAATGAAAAACTAGTTAAAAAATCGTAAATAAAAATTAAAGGAGAAAACAAAAGAAAAGCAGCATCACGCGAACACAGACACAAATCATTACATTTAATATGACACGGTGAGGCATTTTAATCGTCATGCAAATTCACGATTTGTCGTACCTGAATAGCTGGGTATTGTGACTAACCCTGGCAGTGTCCTGCAACTTAAACTCGACCCATTTATCCGGAACGAGTGCTGAAAAAAGGAAAGTTCAGAACTTCTTCGTAACGCATTGGAAGAAGTGAAAGGAAATCACAAATCAAACGCGCAACCAAACTCACCGATGTTTTTACTTTCCACTTGTTCTGCTTCTTGTGAATGAGCCTGCAAACAGTCACCATGACCAAATGATTTAAAGCATTCTGTGAACTTTTTAATTTAAAAAAAAAACGAAAAATGAAATAAGAAGATGCGCGTGAAGGAGTGAATAATTACGAAGTTGGGAGAGGAATGGTAGTAAAGGAAGGAGACTCCGCCGGAAATGGCGGCGATGGCAGTGAAGGGAAGGCGGAGATTGGTGTGAGAGGAATTGGATTGGGCAGCGAATAGGATCGGAGTGGCCCTCGCAAACCTTCTCAAGAAAGCAGCCATTATTAGGGTTCAAGCACTGCACAGATTCCACAAGAGCGCAGAGGCAGGGTTCAAGTTCTGTTCAGGTGTTCAACCCCAACACTCTGTCACATTCACAAGATGCTTTGTCCAAGACATAAACGACCTGTCGTTGCCTTTCCTTCATAAACTTTTTTTTTAAGATTTACTTTTTCTGGTATACAAATTAAAAAACAGACAAAAAAAAAAAAGAATTAGTGCCTAGTTCAACAAAAAAAAAACTCCCAGTTCAAATATATTATAAATAACTATATCTGCCTCATAAATATATTGATATTTAAATGAAAAACTACGAGGATAACAACTTAAGTGAGAAAAAAACTATAGAAACAAAAAACTTATTTAAATTTTATTGCTAATGCACTTTTTTTTATAGTTTAAATAAGATTTCGACATTATTGATAGTTTTGATTTTTCATTCTTTGATATTTCGGTTTTTTGTTAAAGTATAATTTTTTAATAGCAGATTTTTCTTTTATCTCTTTAAGTTTCAATTCTTGTTAAGCAATACTTCAGTAGATATTATAGTTTCAATAAATCAAATTTATGAAAAGAAATATTAAAATCCCCTTAATGAAAAATTCGAAGAGTATTTCCAATATTTAATTAGGTTCTTAACTCCACTTTGATGATTTTTTTATTGTCTCATAAGCAATCCCCACTTATTTCCACTTCTATGATACAAGTCAATTTGAGTTGATATTTTTTTGACACTCTATATATAAGTGGAGAAATAAAATGAGACTTACTAAAAAAATACATTTTGTTTATATCTTAAGATAAGAGTATTATAAATTTTAATCATGTTCAGATCCAAATTCTTTCCAATTAAAAATAATTGGAAAGTTTCTAATTAACAAATTTTCGATCATTAGATTAAATTAGAGATTGAAATTTAGTCATGTGTTGAATTTAATATATTTTTTAAAAGAACAATATTATTTCTATATACTCACTCCAAAACTTATCTGATCTTTGACTTTTCTCATGTAAATGTGTTTTATTGGAGAACAGTTACACCCTTGAAATTCAATTTTTTTTTCACGTGGAGTGGCTCCAGACGCTACCTCCACCCTCTCACCTCTCTACCTCCACCCTCTCACCTCTCTCCCTCCACACTCTCCTTCCAAGTTCATAGGCTCCACACGCAAGGTGCCCTTGGAGAGGCTCCCATCTTGGCCAATGAGCTCCAACTTCTAGTTGGATCGCTCACTCAACAAGTTGATTTGATAACTTAGAGTGGATTTCATTGCATACGTCTTCTTCTTCAGCAAAATCCATGACCTCTTTGATGATGTTATTGAGAAGTTGATTGTTCTCTCCTCCACCGTTTTATTGAAAAGAATTGTCAGAATTCTTCCAACATTATCATGGGTAGAATCGAAAACATTTTTACTGTTTTAAAAAACAAAAAAAATAAATTGGAAACGTGATCAAATCTCAACCCCCAATTTAATCTAATGGTAAAAAATTTATTAATCGGAGATTCTCCAATTATTTTAAATTGGAGAGGATCCGAATGCTGCATTCACTAGTCTTTTGTAACGGTTTACAATGGACTAGCCTTGGAACTCGGAGAAAATTAATAATTAATACTATTAAGACAAATGATAAAGCTAGATAATTATGCAACCACCAAAGATAGATAAAAACTATGTTGATTTCTCCAAACATTCCCACTAGAGAACCTTAAATTTAAGTATAAGCTACACAAGGCTGTTGGAGTGTCTTGTTGTTACTTGTTAGTTTCCTACCTTTCTGGATTTTACATGCCATTAATTAATTACTACTATATAAAAATAAAACCTTACAGCATACATTAAATATATAAGATCCATTGTGGTAATTTGAATTTTGTCCTCTAGTCAGAGATTCTGTTTTGGGGAATCTGGCACTGAAAATGACGTGAGGTTCTGCTCTCGTAGTCTCGTTGATTTGGCTTTAAAATCTGCTCAAGGTTCGCCAAAACACAAACCATATTTAGTGATGTGACTGTGACAAAACTTTCATTGGCACTTGTCAACTTTTTATTGATGATGGTGATGATAAATACATGTTTGTAATTGAGAGGAGAAAAAAAATATCCTTTAGAAACTGGGTTGTTGTTATATTAGAGATGCTAGAAAGGGGCATATTGATGTCTATGCAGACACTGAATCACCCTCCATTTCTGACTGGAGATGCCTTTAGAAAGAGGACTCAGACTCGGTGCAGAGGGAGAGCAAATTCAACCACAGCTTTGCAGTTATCTTCTGATGAGAGTGGAAACTTTGCAGAACCAGGTACTTCCCTTATGAGATGTAAAAACTCTGGTTCCCTTCTAAGCCAACCAAACACTGTTGGTGTTATAGGAGGGGTATCACTTCTATCAACTCTGATTTTCTTGGAGAAACTTGCTTGTTGGGGTTCAAGAAATGGTAAAGAATGTCCACCTTTTGTTGTTTCCAGTGATCCTGAGTTGAGCAAAGTGCTTTCATTACGTGGTCCTCTTCCTTCTGCAAGGAGCAGATTTGATCGTATCAAATTGAATCAGGACCTTGTGATTGAGAATTTGCGGAGCAAAAGGAACTTTCTGCAGCAGTCTGGAGCTCGTGGTTTGGCCATGCCTTGCCATCTCTCACATGCGTGGCACAGTGAAATTTCTGAGGATAGTTCACTACCCTTTCTTCATGATGGTGATTGTGTTGCCATGGAACTCAAGAACGCCATGTTGAAGCCAATTCATGCTGCTGTTACTGTGGGGATTGGACTTCTGACTACAGATTCAAATTTTGTAGCTAGTTATTACCAGGAGAAGCTTCAAAGTCAGGTATTCTTTAATGTAATTCAAATACTTTGCAAGTTCAATACAATTGGTTGCTTTCAATAGTTTTGTTTGTGTACCAGATTGAATTTTTTTTCTTCTTTTTTTTTTGTGTGAGTATTATGGTAAAATTTAATTATCTGCAGGGATTTGAAGTAGTGTTTCTAGACAAAGCAACCGAAGAACATGTATTGGTTCCTGCAATGGAGGCGTTGTACAGAAAGGACGTGGAAGGGGCAAGGAATTTATTGAGAATTGCAATCCATGTTCTTTTGGTTAGGGCAGTGAATGTGGTGCTTCTGGCATCTGATGATTTGCTGGGGGTTCTCCCTCACAATGATCCTCTTCTACGGAAATGCATAGACCCAATGGATGCTTTGGCCAGGTCAACTATACATTGGGCAGAAACAACGGCAGAGGTACACAAGAACATTTAGTATCCTATCTTCCAAAAGCATGGCATAATGGTTGGAGTATTTCTGTAAAGTAGAAAAGTATGGCTTCGTGTTGATAGAATTTCTCATTTGCTACAGCACCTTTCTTTGATAGATAGATAGAAGACTAAAAAGAGAAACTGCCGTGTAATTTGGTGTGGAATTAGTTTTACATTATTTGTGAGAATAACTTAGAGAGCTTGATAGTTGTAGCTTATCTGCAGTGCCATGTCTCTTGGTAGCTTCTTTGAAACTATTTGAGTTTTGATTTGCCATGAAATCACTCTATGTGGCCGAGGATGCCTATTCTATGTTTCTTAGATATATAGCAGGATAACACATTCTGAAATAAATTGTCATTCGGCAATCACGAGAAAGCTAGAAAACATTATAAGTTTGCCATTTTCCAATCACGAGGATGCCTATTTTATGTTTCTTAGATATAGCAAGATAATTCCAACAAAAACATATTATAACTTCCAACAGAAGAAAGATATAGCAGGATAAAACATTCTGAAATAATTTGTCATTTTCCAATCAGGAGAAAGCTAGAAAATGTTGGAATGTAATGCATGATTCTCCACCTTCCTCCGCAACCTAAGAAACATTGAATTTCAGAGTTCAACCACCTCTCCAAAACGGAACAACCGGAAAAGGTTCAACACTGTCCTTGCATAAAGGACTCCTACAAGCAAGGAAATCACATGGCCTACAATAGGCCTAGTAAGTTAGGCACTAGAAGAGTGCATTTACTAAATACTAACCCCCAGAAGTCTGGCAACACAAGATTAAGATCAATTGCAAGGTAATCAGAGAAACATCATGAAACCATAACAGAAAGCAGATGGTCTTGCATAATATTAATAAGTTTGTTGATAATAAAGAATTTGAGTTGTATATGAACAAATAATGCAAAATCAAAAGTTAAGCTCTTCAATTCCAGGAGTGCAGAATCTTCAAAACAATTTAATGGGAAAATTCCATCACCAGCACAGAACCCCTTTACATTATAGGAGGTAAAAAGATATATAACACTAATAACATAAATTTTATTTCCAGAGCTTCTTTGAAAAAGAATATCAGCAACTCCTACGAATTTGTCATAGAACGGATGGGTTGTTTTGAATTGCATTCAACACCATTTACTACATTTTGATCTGAGAAGACCCAAGAAGAAATAAGGTGATGGGCTATCGCAAAGGGTCCAGGAAAAACTATGGGAGCGTGTTGTTCATCAGCACTCTCCACGTTGAGATCTGAAGCCAAGCTTTGATTCTTTTCTAGTCCCTTGCACATTTGCTCGACCTTTTCTGCTGCAGTTCTTTGGGCTTGCTTGTATTTAGCAAAGGTCAATGCTTTTCTTACATCTTCTCTACTGTACCACTGAGCATCTAGATAAGCAAGTTGCAGAATCAGTTGTCACAGATTCAATAAACCAAAGCAAAAGAAATGGAGATAAATAAAAATCATCTGCATAAGTTCATTACTCCTAAAGGAAAATTCTTGCATGCACCATATGTATGGATATGGTGCAGCCAAAGTTTCAGCAACAAAAGTCTGACATGTGTACAATTGAGAATTCAGCCACTCCAAAAACATACACATGTTGACCTTAGTCTGTCTAACAAATAGGTTTTTACAAGCTAACTCACCATTTTAAGTCATGCATATAAATAAAGGGGAAATAGCAAAAGAAAAAAGTATCAGGGCTAAATCCAAGTAAATACGAGGGAGGACAATGTACCTTCTAACTCTGTCTTGTCCACAGTTATTTCAAGGGATTTTGCATATGCAAAGAACCCAACCATCAGCTGACATGGAATGCTATTTGGTGCAACTAGAAACAAAAACAATAGAAATTGTTTTACTAATAGGCAATAAAGGGAATTTGATGGCAAAAATAGTAAAATACACATATAATTATGTAAATTCATCATAATATTAGATTATGTTCACCTATACTTAACTTCTGAAAGTTGCCTTCATGTGTGACAAAAATTAAGAGTTTCAAGCATATTTAAGATATCAACTCTGATTTAATTTACTTTGAACATGTCCAAAGCACCACAGAATTACCAGCTATTAATTCGGAGAAAAGAATTCATTCACATTCTCCATTAGCCACATTCAACTATGCAAATTAAATCAAGGTGAAAAACATTGACAAAATCAAGTTCTATCGTTAATCCTATGGGTTTAAATGAGTTAAGTGTGAATTATTTGAGCATTTTGATGTTTGACAAAGCTCATTTATTGAATTATATTGTTAGAGATGTTAATATTAAACTATTCATAAATCATAAGCCTTTACCTAACAGCTTACGGCATGTTTGGATGTCAGTTGGAAGAGTTCAAAAGTACTTTTACTCCTAAAGCAACAAATTCTTCCTTCTTCATTTTGAGTCTTGGAATTAGGTAATGTGCATTGGAATTCCCAAAAAAGTATTTCCAACTTTTATCCAAACATAGCCTTAAACTTAAAAGAAACTTCCAGGAGATATTGATAAAAGGAAATAATAATCACTATAAATGACATAAATAAGCTGAGCTTAAATTTAATAATATTAAACAAGACAGGCTAAAATTTTTATATTTGGCTTGGTTAAATAAAATGGCCAAGCTTAAGTGACTTGTTTCTTTGACAAGCAAAGCTTGAGCTTCAAATGCTTATCACGCAGTTATAAAAACAAATTCAAATAGCACAAATTGCTAATAAGATTTTAAATCATGCAGTTATAAACTCAATACCCTAAATTTTTATCATGCAAACAACAGAGAAATAATAAAATTATAAAAGCATAGACTTAAATCAACATTAGGTAATATAGCATAAGTTATACCAGGCCATGGCTGAGAACTGTGGTATACAACTTCTCCCACTTCAATGCCAGTCTCTTCCCATGTTTCTCTTCTTACAGCTTCTTCCAAGCTTTCTCCTGGCTAAATGCAACAAGAGGATACAAACTAATTAAATTTTTATATAGATGGAGAAAGGTTCAAACCTAAAACAACTACGAAATAATCCCAGCCAAGAATGAATTCTTAAGCTAATGAAGCCTGGCCTTATAGGCATCACTTTTCCTTCTAAGGAGAAGGTTGAACTTTTCACAGATCAAAAGCTACACAGTTTTTGTCTGTAAGCACCCACAATACTTACCAATTAACAGAATGAAAGGAAGTTCAAGAATTCCAGACCACATAAATGGGAGGCTTTTAGGAACACAAACAGAGAAAATGTCATTTTATGAAAACATCTTATTATCATTGTCAATTATTGTACGTAAATTCAAAATTTGTTTCTTCTCTATTCAGTCAGTTTATGGTAGCTAACAGGAACAAGCTATGCAGTTTCATGCTATACCAGAAAACTTTTTGACTCCTGGCTACAAAATGAAAATGTCTTAAAATTATCAAGACATGTACCTCTGTGAAACCTGATAAGCAGGTATACAAGCGAGCTATATGCATTGGTCGTTTAGCCAATAGAACACGCTCTTTCTCTCAATCAATAACAATAACGAGCATAATGACCACCTACATAAGATCATGTAAGCAAACACTTGATCATCTATTTACCAAATCAAAACTTAAAACAGAGGACAACTAACTGGCTCAACACGTGGATATATCCTCTTCTTGCATGAATCATTTGAACATTTCTTCCGTCTCCCAGCTTCCATTGGGACTGTTTTCTCTCCACAATGCCCACAAAATCGTGAAATATTATGCCATTCCAACAGTGCCTTAGCCTGGCCAGGCCAAACCCAGTAGTTAGGAAGTTGCATTGACACTGCGCCACAAGTATCATGCACTAATTACAATAACTTGATAAAATACAAACAAACAGGGATAAGTGATAACTATAAACTTGACTCCTTAATGATAATTACGCATTTTACAGTGTAAAATGGGGAGTGAAGTGAGATAATATAAGGAAGATTGGACGGTTAAAGGAGAAGGAAAGAGGGAAAAGGTAACGGGTTCGGAGAAGGAAAGAGGGAAAAGGTATCAGGTTCGATCCCATCTGCTAACAAAACTAATATTCTAAAAGAAATGGGGAGTGAAGTCACTGAATAAGATCATTATGCATTTTACAGAGTGACAATCACTGATTAAATGAGTTTTTACATGATATGCTCCATATATATAACACAAACTACTTGGATCGATCGTGTTAGAAAATGGACTTACATGACCAGCAATAGCCAAGTTTCCCATTACATGCAAATCCTACCAGTCGGTAGCCACCATGAGCGTTCGAAGATCCACAAAACACAACCTCTCCTTGTTGCTACCCAATTCAGGTACTTTATCAGAAACATCGATTGCCCAGTAAACGGCGTCGTCCTCTGCACTCGAACTCAGATACACCAATGAGTCCACGCTCAACTGGGCACCTGAATTCTCGAATATACCCCTTATTTCGTCCAATCCGAGCCAACCCAGATGCCAAATCGGCGGCGAGTCGCCGGACCCGGCCGCGGAAGAGGCCAAAGGCCTCCCATTTCTGAAAGGCAGCACCTTGAAGCTCGGGGAGGGAGAAGAGTGAGTGTTGTTTAGGCCAATTTGCGCTTTGAGGGCTTCGAGAGCTGAAGAGGGTGAAAGGGGGTGGCCGGAAAGTGGGAATTTGGAGAGCAGAGGGTTGCCGGAGAATGCGTGAGAGTGAAGGCTTAGGAACATCTGCTTCCTTCCATGGTGAAGAAGGTAGGTGGGGATTGGTCATTCAGGAGTGCCACTGCTGATGACACGTGTCACTTAGTCAATTTCCGGCCCCACTTATGATGACTTGGCTACACTACAAACCATGAAAAAAACTCTCTTATCTCAAATTACTTTAAATTATACTCTCCCCTATACAAATATTCTTTCAACTAAACAAAAAAATTCTTTTAAGATTTCTCTTTTTCCTCATTTACATTCCTTCATCTCTTTCCTATTTCATTTTTTTTCTTATTTAAATTAATTTGTCTCTCCCATCTCCAATTTCATTATATTATTTTTCCTGATTTCTAGGGAATAAATTATCCTTTTATCTTTTAAATTATTCTTTTTTTTAGTTTGTACAGTGATTTAAGTTCCTTTATCTCTTATCTAATTTAGTTTTAATTTATTTTTTAATCTTCGTCACATTGATCATGTCTTGAAACATGATAAAAAAATTGAATTTTAATTATTTCCATTTTTATGTTAACAATTATATGTAAATATATATTATTGTAAGTTTAAATATGTTTTTAATTTATATAAAATGAGTGTGTTTTGATTTTGATCCATATAAAGTTATCTTTTTATTTTCATTTCTTTAAAATTTAAAATTTATTTTTAGTTTCTCTAAAGTGAGCCCATTATGATATCACTATTTTTGCTACCTAGGGTTCATTTGAAGGTAAATAAATTAAATTTATTTTTGGGATTTTTTTTTCGAGACATCGCATATTCACATTGCACCATAAACACTATTGGGTGTTACACTGGTGGTCACTTGACCTTCCATAAACAAATAAGCAACTAATGAGTATCACATAAATAGTAGAGGAACAAAAACAAAATTTCAACTTTTCTTGAAGGATGAAAATTTAAGAAATTTTTTTATAAGGATTAAAATCAAAAGTGACTAATTTTATAGGACTAAAAACATATTTGAGAATTTACTTTAACTATAAAATATGAATATATTTTTTTACTTTTTAATGATAAATAGTATAATCATAAAATTTATACATTGAAATTGATTCATGCAATGCATGGACTAATGAACAATGTATAGTTAAATAACATTTTGTAAAAAAAATCTATTTAATTTACGAATATGCACGTTAAATCAAAATTAATTATATATCAGAATATTAAAATAATTATGAGAGAATATTTACTTTATCTCTTTAATTATTTCCTCTCTCCTAATTATCTCTCCATTTTCTCTTCTTTTTTATAAAATAAATCTTTTTATCTATTTTATTATTTTTTTTTCTCTCTTAAATATCTCTCATTTTTAAAACTGCTTCCACAACTCTACTCACTATTTGCAATGACACCTGCAAAGCAACCAAGGATCGGCAACGCAGCTATTCTAACATAAACTAATAACTAACGTTTTGATTAAAAAAGATGTCAATCATCTCCTAGTCGTTAATGACATCTTGCCCCCTCTAACTAGGGCCTTTACTAGGATCTCTCATGACTAAAGGTTGAGTTTCTTCAAAAATAGGAGACATGGGATAGAGATAACTGGAGGAGAAAAGTAAGGTATGCTGTGATGGAACTGCAGAAGAAGAAAATATAACAAATACCAGATAATCATATTCCATGTATGAGTAGAAATAGAATAACCTATTTTAGGCCTGAATTTGGGTCCAGAAATTTTGACAATGGTTGAACCCGAATCAGGATCCCACACAATTCAGAATTTGGATCTTTGTCACCAATGTGGCTTAATTCTTAAATCCATCAAAATCCCGATGTACAATAATAATTGCACATCTCTAATTAGAAAAAGAAAACTATAACAATTAACAGAAAAAATAAGAACAAATAAACCTATGAACTGATCACCATCAATCAGTGACCACATTTTTCAAAATTTTGTCTTCAGGGAAGAATGCAATTTCCTAATCCATCCAATTGGTGAGACTTTTCAAGATCACATACTTCAAGTCAGGTCCCCACTCTACCTGGCAACTGGCAAGTCGTGAACGAGTGGTAAATCGTCAAGCCAGTCACCATAAATTCGGTTGATCTTCCTGTGTCCTTTCCACTTCAGTAAACACTTCTCATCCTGATCCTCTTCATTTGCTGGAAGTACACTTGCTCTGTGACTAGGAGGTGCATCATTAGAAGAAACTGATGTAGCTCTTGGTAAGGTTGGAATGGTAGCTTTGGTTGAAATTGGAATGGCACCTGGAATTTCTGCCTCGGTGCGTCCACCAGGAACTTGTAACTCTGATTTGCAAGACAAAAATACTCAGGAGTTTGAGAAGAAAGACGGGAACCAAACAATTTTAATTGTTGAAATCACCCTACTTCTCTGGTGTACTTTTGTTCACAATAAGTAGATACAAGTTATTACATATTAATGAAAGTACATCCAAATTTTTTGAGCCAGGCATCAAATTTCTAAGCCATTAGCAGAAATCTAGGAGGGATGCTCGCAAATTGATCATCCAGAATCATTCATAGAGGCAATGTTCACATCATGATATGTTTGAAAGACAGAAGCAATCAAGTAGGCCATGATGCCATGTTAAACTGCCCAATCACTTGGGTGAGGGAATTGCTGGTAACACTAGGGATTTCTTTCCACAAATTACACAAAACTACTATAAACTGCAGTCAAGCAACAAACGTGTACTTTGCAAAGTGAAAGTAGTCTTAACACCAAACTATAGACATAGGCATTGTAATGCATTATAAAAAGGACATGATCAATCACTTAATTATCTAAGACATTTCTATCAAAGAAAAAAATCCTAGCAGCAAGGTTTATAGAAAATGCAGAATTCCGTGTCTATATGACATATTCCTTAGACAAAGACACAAAGTCATCACTATATAAGTGATTAAATACCTTTAAACTGAAGTAACATCTGCTGCACAAAAAAATACCAAAAGCTCGTACACAAAAACAAAAAATGAAAAGCATTCAAGTACATAATTTCTTGTTACAGAAACGATCTCTTTGCAGATCAGATCACTAACAAGCACAACAACATTACAGAAAATGACCTACTAGTTCTAAACATAACCTAGATAAATCACAAAACTGAATTCATATGACTGAAAAGAACAAACCAAAACAATCTAGAACGAAAACCAATAATCAATCAAAAGGGGAAGTTTGTAGTAGTACCTGCTTGCCCATGAGCAAAGTGACAGTCATCCCCAAAGGGGCAGTGGCCTGTTGTCTCAAATTTGATGCAGAGTTTAGTCTTCCAATAGGTAGATTTAACATTCCCCCGGAAAACATTTAAGCCAGTATTCACAGCCCTATTACTTTCTAAATTATTAGAGGCATCACCATAGGACTTGGGGGATCCATTAGTACCAATGCTTATAGCTGTGCTCTCCCTGTACCTCACCGAATCATCCCTGAACCTGGCAGGGTCTTCATGAAGAAAACTACACTTATCACCATAGGGGCATTCCTCCCCATTGTAATACTTCTTGCACAGCTTCATCTTGTGTATGATTTTCTGGTCATCGTCCCAATCCCCCATCGTGGGTGGCCGCTCCTCATTGCGCAACCCAACAAGCTCTTGCCAATTTGGTGGCGGCTGCCTCATGTCTTCAAGCCCATGTGCAAAATTGCAGTTCTCGCCGTTCCTACAAGCGCCAGCTCTGAACTTTGCACAAATACGGGTCTTGAAGAAAATGTGGCTCGTTCCTTTGTTAAGTGCAGGGTGCTGAATCATCCTTGGAGGGCATGCCATTGCATTGGAGAGGCTGCTATCACAGGTCCTTGCCCTCTTGAACGAAGGGGGTTGATCCTGTGGTGAATGTGGCTCCAATGATTCGTTGTTCGTTGGGAATTGAAGCCTCACTTCAATGGCATCCGTGTCTGTGGAAAACGACGGCGGTGACATCATAAAGGATGGAATATGGTCAGAGAAACTCATGGCGAAATTTTGATCCTATTCTATCAAATTTAGAAGATACTTTTTTGATTTGATTCTTAGCAAATGGACTTACAGAATCAATATCTTTTATCAAATTGAAAACACTGATATTCAACCTAATGCAATGTATAACCAAATATCAATGCTGAACAGGTGAAAAGGAAAAAGGAGAAACTCTTGGCTGAGGCCAGTTTCTGAGAGGGAGAAAGATCAAATCAAGAAATTGGGAAGACCCAGATGAGAATGTTGGGAGAGAAACCAGACGCGTGATCAAAGTTTGAGTCTTTTCTGGGATTGATCACCAGTATTTATAAAAAGAAGAAAGGAAGGAATATATGTAGGGGAGACAAATGCAAGTTTAAGTCTTTTTTGCTGGCATAAAAAAGTCAAAACCCTAGCCGCCTATCAAACCCTGATTGACTGATCAAAACCAAAAACAATTAACTGAACAATGAAAAATAAAAACTTGAAAAGGGCAGAACAAAACAGACGGTAATCAAATTAAAAATCAATTACCGCTATTAATGATTAAAAATAGATATTTTATTGATTAAAAATCAATACTGTTATTCAATTTAAAAAAATAAATATAAAACAAAGTAAATTATCCAACTATAGAAATTAGTAAAATGTAATTCAAATACCTATTTATATAATAAAAAAATCAATACCCTTTATTAAATTTCAATTAAAAATTAAATATACAATATATATATATATATATATATATATATATATATATATATATTGTTTTATAAAATAATAAATTAAGTACATATAGTTTTTTTTTATAATTTTTCCAACAAAAAGTTTTCATCGGGTCAATTCATATTATATCTAATCATATAGATGATAGGTAATCGATTATCAATGCCTTGATAGGTTGGAACAACGTGTTTGAGGTAAAAACTGATCAACCAGTGAAATTCTTTAAATTTTGTTTGCTTGACTTTAAATTAATCTTAAAGTAATGCTTAACCTTTGAATTATTCTTGAAACAATGTTTAACCTTTGAATGTTTGTTTGTTGAAGTAACCTTGTAAGCAACCTTGTTTGATTCTACTTTGGCATCATCAAAATCTTGTATTCATACATTCACATTCTTCCCCTTTTTTATGATGACAATCATTATCAAACAAATTCTTTTTTACATCATCAAAAACCTGTATGATTCACATTCTCTCCATTTTTTTATGATGACAATCATCTGTAGGTTAAGAGTAAAACAAAAGAATATCTATCCGTATAGTTTACTTTCCCTTGATTTTGCAATGATTGCTTATATGAAACAGGTGAAGATTGCATAGATTTCATATATAGAAAAAAAAAAGTTATCTCATAAACTCTTACTATCTTATTTTTTATCTCTCTCTCCCCCTTTGTCAACATAAAAAACAAATCATGAGTAGAGAGGAGAAAATCATTTAGCAATTTATAATGAATTAAAAAAAAAGTAGAGAATACCATATCTTTAAGTATCATTTCATGGCTTAAAAGAAAATGTTACCGCTTGTTGGAATATATGAAAATCAAATGATACCAAAAGGCCTTTATCACATAATTGATAAAATACTTAATAAACTATGCTTAAGATCATCAATAAGTAAAACATTTTTTGTGGAGGTAGAGGGATTCGTACCTATTTTTCCAACTCCAACAATTTTACCTTTGTTGTTGTCTTCATAGATCACATGTTCAACTGCTATTAATGTGTCAACTTTGCTTTAAGGTGTCCATCATTCATATAATCATATTTTGATTTTGGTACCCAAATTGTCTTGGATGCTTGAATGTTAGTTTTCAGTAAGGATCCTTTTGGAACTCATACCATTTTTCCACATTCTTTCTTTCTAATATAATATGTTGATAATGCACTATGATCTTTCTTACCACAGTAAAAGCATGTTAACAAAGTAGAACTAGTAACAAGAATAAATTTGACAATAACAATTTTTAAATCTTCAAATTTCAATTTCAAATTTCAAAATTTTCTTTTCTAAACTTGAAATAGTTTTCTTAGAATATGAAACTAATTTGGCAAGTTTAACAAATTCTTTATGCAAATCATCGAATGCATCTTGGAATTCATCAAAAGAAATAGATAAGTCATAGTTATAAGACATTACCTCTTCTTCGCTATCATAGTCTTTGGCCATGAGACTCAGATTTATGATTTCATTTTCTGAAACACTTGAAGAATCCATGTCATTATCTTTCCAAGTGATGTATGTCTTTTTTTCTTTGAAATTTCTCGTCAGATTTTTCCATTCTTCTTTTAAAGATAGGATAATCGAATCTCAAGTGCCCAGGTTGATCGCGCTCATAGCATTTTGGGGCTTAGGAGGAATCTTCTCCTTTCTTCTTTGGATTGATGTTTGGTCTCCTTTGATTTCCTTTATTTCTAAAAAATTTATTGAATCTTTTCACAAAAAATCTAAAATCACCATCTTCTTCTATTTCATTCAAGTCCTCTTTGTCACTTTCTTCTTGAACAGAAGATGATAAGGCTTTGAGTGCAATTCCTTTCTTCTTTTTGTCATTCTTTTCATATTGATGGAGTCTCATAAGTTCCATTTCGTGTTCCTGAAGTTTTCCAAAGAGAGTGACAAGAGACATATTAGTGAGATCTCTTGATTCTGCAATTGTTACTTTTGGTTGCCATTGTCATTTTCTTTTCTTCTTTATCCCATTGTTCCCGAGGTTTTACTATAGTTGCATTTCCTGCTATCATAGTAGGGATGTAAGAATCAATTTCAATAGCTTCCCATATATTTAAATCTATGGCTTCAATAAAGATCTACATTCGGGTTTTCCAATAGTGATAACCTTCACCATTAAATATAGGATGTCTATTAATAGAATTTCTCTCACGAAAAGGAAAGTTAGATGAGACCATAACTATTCTTGAAGTTTTTAAACTTTAGACAATAATCTTGCTCTAATACCACTTGTTGGACAAGTGGCCTCAATAACTTAAGAGGGGGGGGGGGGGGGTGAATTAAGTTCTAAAATTTTTCAACTAACAAACTTTAACCCCCTTTTAAATGATAGACTCAGAATGCAGAAGAAGAGGCAACAATCAATTTAATAATGTTCTTTAAACGTGCAAGACAAAATTGATCGCAATAAAATAAATAAGATAAGGGAAGAGAGAAATGCAAACTCAATTTATACTGGTTCGATCACTTCCCGTGCCTACGTTCAGTCCTCAAGCAACTCACTTGAGATCCTCACCCTTGTGTTCAAGATTCTCCAAGAGACAACCCGTCTCTTGATTACAATTCTCACTATCCAAGAGACAATCAATCTCTTGATTACAACTGACTTTCTGAGATAAACAGAAAGATTTCTCTCCTTTAGAGTGGATGATACAAATTGAAGATCCTAGAAGAATTTCTCTCTTTTAGAGATGATAATACAATTTGAAGTTCCTAGATGAATTTTCAATAGATTTGCAAGTGTTTATCCAAAAGTTGTTGAGAGAGCATTTGACAATTAAGTTCTCTCATTCTCTCTCTCATTATTTTCGAAGTCAAACACACATATATATAGGTCCATCATGCCTTTTCAAAATGGTTTGAAGAAATGTGTATTTTCAAAAAGTTTTTTCTAAAATTCTTCACTGGTAATCGATTACAGGTTTCTGATAATCGATTACAGCTATATTTTGAAGGGTCATGACTTTTCAAAGTATTTTCTGAAGTGTCGTTGCTGGTAATCGATTACAAACATTTGGTAATTGATCACATGATTCAAAATTCAAATCCAAAACCCTTTTTAAAAGCTTACTTGCAAACTTGTCTTCTGGTAATCGATTACATTGTCTGGTAATCGATTATCAGTGCCTTGATATATTGGAAATAATGTGTTTGAGGCAAAAGCTGATCAACCAATGAGATTCTTTAAATCTTGTTTGCTTGACTTTGAATTAATCTTGAAACAATGCTTAACCTTTGAATTAATCTTGAACTAATGCTTAACCTTTGAATGTTTGTTGAAGTAACCTTGTAAGCAACCTTGTTTGATTCTATTTTGGTATCATCAAAACCCTGCATTCATACATTAACATATATCATTTAATAATTTATTTATTTTTAAAAGAAATAAGACATTGATAGTATAAAATATATTTACAATAAATTTTTTAAAAGTTATACCAACTCAAAGGATTAACGTAACGATATAAGGTCCTACTTGACTCACATGTGAATAGACGATTTATTTAGTGAGATAATCTTTGTTTAATTTTCTCTGTGTGTACAATCATGCATTAGATAAGATTAGTTTTTGTCTTAATGGATTGGAGGACACCCATGAATCTATAACCCAAAATCAAAATAATCTTATAAGTCATATCAACAATGATTTATAATCGGATGATAATATAATATTTTTTACATTGCATGACCATTAACTCTTATTTTTATTAAATGTATATTATTTAATAATTTAATAATTACATTTACTAAAAAATATAAATTATATATAATAGTTATAATTAATCACCTTAATTATTGATAATAATAATTACATTAATTAAATTTAATTACTTTAAATATATATTTTTAAATGACATTTATCATAATTTGAACTAATATTGTTTTTATTTTAAAAAATATATATACTCCAAAAACATATTAAAAAAGTACCATAATTAATTCAAGAGTTGTCTCACATGCATTCGGAAAATAATTATATATAATTAAGATAACTATCTTAATTATATATAATTAATAGTTACATTAATTACCTTAAATAGTCATAAATACCATAATTACAAATGTAATAATTACATGCATTATTCAGAAGACCATGGGCTTTTTCTTTTCCAATTTCTGTACATTTTGTGCAAAGTTGGAATTTAATAAAAAATTGTTTATATGAAAATGATATATATATATATATATATATCTATATATATTCAATATTTAATAAAAATATGTAATAATTATGGGTAATCATATTAATTATATATTTAATAATTACATTAATTAATTTAATTATATATTTTAAAATAACATATTATAACCAATCAAATAGATTTTATTCCTCCAACAATCATAATTTTCATAATTATCATTCTCATAATCATGATCCCGCACATGAAATAACATCCCTTATCAAATGTTTTCTTTATATATATATATATATATATATATATATATATATATATATATATATATATATATATATATATTAAAATCTTAAGAAAAACAACTGTGAATAAAAAATATTTTTACATAATACATTATTGTTATTTAATTTATTATCTAATATATATTAAATATTTGATAGAATTACCT